>NC_092876.1:285587872-285860372 GCF_028372415.1 Notamacropus eugenii
GGTTTCTGTTTCTGTTTAAAGCTCCCATGAGTCTTTTTGCATCTTATATATTTTTGTTAGTGGTTGGAATAAAGGTTGCCCTTTGTTTACATTTGGAGATACATAGACATGAGTCATTCTTGAACTTTATTTTGGAAGTTTTTCAGGTCAGTCTTTGGTGACCTGAGCCAGAAAGACTGACCATTTTGAGGTCAGCACCCCAGAATCAAGCTTAGTCCATGTGAGCCAAGGAGTTAGAACACTTATAAAAAATGATGGTACTTAATAAGCATAAGGTATACATCCCTAGGCACCTCTTTAATTTTTGATCACATGATCATTTAGGTAATAATTGTAAAGCATCTATAAAAATATACAATAACCAGAATTTGAAACATAATCATCATATTATTATAATGTGACCTAATCAATACAGTCATATTATAAGAATAGATGTAATAGAATGTAATTTTCTTGAGAACAGGAACTGTGTTGTTTGTTTGGGGTTTTTTGTCCTAGTGTGTTCAGTGCCTCACATAGTGTATAACAAATAATAAAAGCTAATTTTTTTTTACTTACTATGTGCTAGGTAAGTAGGTGGTACAGTGGATAGAGTGCCGGGCTTGAAGTCAGGAAGACATCTTTCTGTTTTCAAATCCAGTCTCAGACATTCACAAGCTCTCTCACAGGTTTGCCTCAGTTTCTTTGTCTGTTTGCCTCAGTTTCTTCATCTGTACAAAGAGCCAGAGAAGGAAATGGCAAACCATATATATATATATATATATATATATATATATATATATATATATATATATATGACAGGAAAACTCCAAATGGAGTCATGTAAATGCAAGTGAAAAGCAACTAAGCAACAACATACTCTATGTCAAACACTATGTTGAGGTCTTTGATACTAGATGCTTAATAAATGCTTGTTAAATGAATGAATCTATAGTACTATGTTGTTTTAGATATAGTATATTAAGTCAGACATAGACAAACTAGAAGTCAGTGATAATTAAGACAAATATTAGTATCTTCTATGTGCTGGGCACTGAGCTAAAGGCTACAGTTCTCACCTCCACCAATAAAAATAAAAACACAACAATTCCTGCTCTCAA
Organism: Notamacropus eugenii; assembly: GCF_028372415.1. Classification (NCBI taxonomy): domain Eukaryota; kingdom Metazoa; phylum Chordata; class Mammalia; order Diprotodontia; family Macropodidae; genus Notamacropus; species Notamacropus eugenii. The sequence continues at coordinate 285,588,973 of NC_092876.1, forward strand.
GGAGCGTACAATCTAATGTGAGAAACAACATGCAAGCAATTCCATATAAAGAAGATATATACAGGAGAAATCCAAAAGCTCGGAGGCAAAGCATTCACATTAAGAAGGTCTGAGAAAGGCTATTTGCAGAAGGTGGGACTTTAGCTGAGACTCAAAGGAAGCCAGGGAGGTCAGGAGGGAGAGATGAAGACTATTTTTAAAAACTACATGCTTGTGAAAATGCCTGGAGGTGGGAAATGAAATGTATTGTGGAAAAAATAAGGAGGGCAATATCAACAGATTGTGGAGTTCACAGGGGGAGACTAAGGTACAAGAAGACTGAAAAGATGGGAAGTGTCCAGGATATGAAAGATTTGAAACACAGAGTGTTTTATATTTGATTCTGGAAGTGATAGAGAGATGCTGGAGTTTATTACATAGAGGAGTGACTGGTCAGGCCTGTACTTTAAAAAGATCACTTTGGCAGCTGAGTAGAGTGGGAGAGACATGAGGGAAGGAGTCGAACCATTGTGCTATTGCAACAGTCTAGGAGTGAACAGACGAAGTCCTGCACCAGGGTGGTGGCAGAGTCAGAGAAGAGAAGGTGGTGAGGAGAAAGGATTATTAGAGTGGGATGTGTGTGTGTATGTGTGTGCGCATGTGTATGTATGTGTGTGCATGTGTGTGTGCATGCATGTGCATGTGTGTGAGTGTGTGCATATGTGTGTATGCATGTGTGAGTGTGTGTGCATGTGTGTGTGCATGTGAGTGTGTGCATGTGAGTGTGTGTGTGTGTGTGTGTGTGTGTGTGGTGGGTTATAACCATGTTGAAATGAGTGCCCAATGAGGTGAGTGCTCATCTCTGAGAGTGTTCAAGCATAGGCTGAAAGTCTGTCTGTCAGTAGAAGGGGTTTCTCTTCTGACTGTATGGTAGGACTAGATGACTCTTAGGTCCCTCTTAGCTCCAATGATTGAGTCCAAGATCATAAGAACTGTCCTCCTGCTTTGATTTTCCTACCACCTTTGTCCTGGCCTCCAGCTTTGATTTTCTAACTATAGGTAGAAAGATGATTCAATCAGGGAAAACAGCTGAAATGCAGTGCTAGGGCTGAGGGGGAAACAACTTTAAAGTAGGACCGTTAGGGATGATGTTTTCTTCCAAATGCCAACAACAACAAAAACTTACTCTGTTTCCATCTCCTTAAGGAAAACAAAATATTATTAGAAAAAATGGACAATGGCAAAAGCTGCAAGGAAAGCAATTAGCTTCATATAAAACAAAATGTAGCATACTAGTATAAATGGACTCTAAATAAGGTTTTTTAGTTTAGACCAACCAAAACTCTAATACCAACCTAAAAATAACTTTCTTCTCATTACTCTGAACCCACAGTCAGCAACACCTAGAAGGACAAGAAAAAGCAACCCATAAATGGTTTCATAGATGTCCTGCAGAGAGGTTGAATTGTATGTTTTTAATTATATGCATTAATGACTTCTAGAAAAAAGTGCCCAATAACAATACTTTCTCAAAGGTAATAATACTCGAAAATAAGCTTCAAGATAATTATTTAACTGTGCATTATATAGGGGGCCTTTGAAACAGCAGAGCTCTTTCTAATTATCTGGCAAAGACTTTCAGAGTATGCTCAAAGTTCGCTTTTGAACTTCACACTGTGGAATGTGAAATGACTGTAGCCATGTTCTATACTAACTAGTCCTTAGAGTCTTGCTGGTAGAAAATGTACATGAGTATAGGACACTAATAAATATGCTGAGATAAAATTATTTTCCTGCCTTGGACTTAAGATCAGCTTTCTATAGGCAGTAGGAAGGAGTAAAGGTTACCCTTTTGGGGGGACAAATTACTAAACTGAGAGTGGGTTTTTTTTTGGGGAGGGGGGCATGATCATAGATAGGATTTAATTGGCTAAGTAATCCTAGAAAAAGAAGCTGACTATACAAATGCAGATTGATATTTATTCCTAGAATTTATGTTCTTAAAAAGTGTACCCATTCCATTAAGTCTCATTTAAATTGCAACTGCTTTTCTCCTAATTGTGCATTTGATCTTTACCATGGAAGACATCAATACTTTGGGGTCCAATCAGCATCTGAATATCAGTATCTTTTCCCTAAAACCATTTCCTTACTTCACCACCTACATGGTCAGACTGGTATGAAAATTGGGCACCATATTTGGGTGTTAACTCTCTCTTACTTCCCCACATCCAATCATTAGTGGCCAGGTTCTGTTGATGTGCCTTCAGGAATGTTTCATACACATTCTATCCTTCATGCTCCCAATCCCCTAATCTAGGATATCAGCATCTCTCATCAGGTATACTTTAATAGTGCCCTAATTACTTGCATTACCCCCAGTTTCTTTTCTCCTCAATTTTTCAAACAGCTATCTCAAAACAATCTTCCTGATGTCCAGGTCTAGGCATTGTCATTTATTGTCATTCATACTCAGAAAACATTTAGTGACTCTCCAGTGAGTAAAAAAAAATCTTAACATAAATTACAGTAATAATATTGACTCTAACCTATTCTTAAAGTCTCCTTTCACTATATTTCTCTTCATTTTGCTTAGGCCATCTTCCTGCCATGCTGACACTCTTGGCATGGGATCCTATGCTCTTGGTTGGTAAGAATTCACCATAATTAGTCCTATACTGACTCAATCCAATTGTCTTCCTTTCATGCCATGTGGCATGTGTACCACCAGCCATCTTTCATCTCTTTTCATTATTTACTCTGAAAAGAGTAATTAAGTGACAGTAATATTCCTGGAAAGACATGCCAACAAATTATTCCAATCCTTCCCTCCAATCTCAGTGATTTCCACACCAAAACACTTCACCCCAATTCTGCTGTCTTTCACAATTAGAATGTCAACTCCTTGAGGGCAAGGACAATTTAATTTTATTTATTTGTATCACAGTTCTTAGTACAGTGAATGGCACAAAGTAAGTCACTGACCAATTCTTTTTTATACCTTCATTTTTCATTCATTCTCATATTTTCTGTACTAGCTCTAACAGACTCTTCATTCCCACTTCCAGTTTCTTGTGCTTTTTTTCTATCACCCTTTACTGTTTCTTTGCTATCTCCTACGCCTTAAATGCTTGCCTTCTACAACTCTATCTATGAAATCTTTCTCTTCCCTTAATCAGCCAACATCAAAATACCACCTGTCTTTGAAGGTTTCCCTGAGCTTCCCAGCTGCAAATAGAAAGATGATTCTATTAAATGGAAATTCAGAGTGGGAAGAGTCCAACTGGGGTGTGTAGTGTGAAGCTAAAAAAAAAAAAAAAGAAAGTTCTGATAGACCAAGTTTCTGGGTAAATTAAAATAAGTTTTCTTGACTACGTCTAGAAAGGAGTCAACAAAAACAAGCTCATTGTTGCTGGGTAGTCAGAGAGCCAACTTGTTGAACATGCAATATTTATAAAGTCTTTTGAAAAAGGGATGCACCTGAGGGTGAAAATCAACTCTGTTTAGTAAATAAGTAATAAGAAATGAATATTATAAAGCAAGGCAGGCAATACTAAAAATGAGGGTCTTTGGGGTACATGACTTGGATTACCCCATATCCTGGTCCAAGAGACATCAATTTCCATATCACCTGTCTGACAAAAAAGGTAGATCTCCATTTACCTAGACCTGTCTGGGCAAACTCAATGAGCAGGAATGCTCTATTAGCATAAACTTAGAATTTCTTTACTGTCTGATCAGATCTTGGCTTTGGTAAATCTTTAAGAGAGACTTTCCATAATGGTTGACTTTTGGATGATGAAATAGAAAAGGGAAAAATCTTATTCCTAATACAATGGTTAGTTATTAATACTAGAGAGAAATAATCATTTCTCATAGTAGGAGGAAGATAAGTTCTCTTTTAGACATGTCAAATTAGAGGTGCTGTAAAGATATGCTGATGAAGTTCAGGAAAATTGGAAGTATGTTTGTAGAGCTCAGTAAAGAGGTTGGTTATGTAAAGATTTCCATATTCATCTAGAGATAATCAAGCCTCTTGATTTTACTTAGTTTGACAAGGAAGAGAGAGAAACAGAGAGAAGCAGAGAGAGAAACAGAGAGAAACAGAAGAAAGACAGAGAGACAGATTGAGACACAGAGAGAGGCACAGAGAGACAGAGAGAGAAAGTACTTAAAACATAACTGTGGGGAACATCTATCGTAAGGAATTAGCAAGAAGCAAAATCAGCAAAGAAAGCAGAATGAGTAGTCATAGGTTTGAGAGCATGTTCGTAAGCACACACAGAAGAAGCCAGGGAAAAGGGGGAGATAAAAGATGCATGAGAGAGAATAATTGTGAAATGTAGAACAGCCATAACTGTGCTGTACAGTGTGGGGGAATGAGATAGGGAATGAATTGAAGAAAAATAAAAAAGAGTTGCCAAGCAGCAGTAATAGTCCACCTGAGGTTATGTGGCATTACAAAAGCAATATTACTCCTGAAACTAATAGTCTTAGTGTGAATTCTTTTGCACACTTCCTCACAAATTGTCAACTATATGAAGAAAGGGCCCTTCCCTAAGGCATAGTCCTAGTTAAGGTTTTGTAAGTGAGTAGATGGAAAGAGAGGTCCAGAATTTAGGAAACTTCCAAGGAAAGATTCTTTTGTATGATACAATACAGTAGGTGACTTTGGACAACAGGGATGTTCAGGAGGCAGTGAGTACCTGAGGAAGAGAGGATAATAAAAGAAGAAGAAAGTCAAATTTTGCCTACGTCACAATTTTGCCCTATGCTAGACTAGTGTTTAAATCCAGTTTTCTTTTACCTTGATTCTGTCAGGTTTGATAGAGCCAACAATCTCCGAACTTTTTTTTCCTTTTAATCTCGCACATATATAGAAACATATGCATGTTTGTATGCATCTATCTATCAGTGCACACACATACATGCATATATACATGCATATACATATGTACATGTAAGAATATGTGTAAACATGCATGTGCTTATGCGATACATATGTATTTATATGCATATTCACAAACACACTAATATGCACAAACACAAACTTCCCCAACCTACCCAGTGGGCATGCTGAGAAAGAGAGAGGTTCATTTTTCCAACAGCTCCAACGTAGCTACTGTGCTTGGGATTAGGTTATAATGACCTTGCAGCACTAATGCTGGCTCAGAAAGAGGAAGGTTGGGAGCTTATAATTTCAGTGGTGGGGTAATGTAGAAGTTGGAAAATATTGGGCTGTAATAGAAGGATAGGTGTGCTGGGATTGAGTTAGAAACAAGTTACTTTATTGGCTATGATAGGGACTGTGGGAAATAAACTGACTTCACATTTTTTTATTGTTTGCTTACATCCCTTGAGATCAAGACACAGTCCCACAGGAGGTCGGGCCTCTACTTTGGAGACAACCACTATGGACTATGAAGTATGTTCCATGATGCAGATACTTTGTGATGCCTATACTTTCATCTCCCTTAGAGTCTGGAGTAGTGTTCTATACATAGTCTGTAGTTACTGGTGAAATTGAACTGAAAATCAGTATTATGGAATTTTAACTCAATGCATTTTGATTACCTTCATATTTTATAGAGCATATCAAACTAAATAGCTACAAAAATTTCATAGTAAAGATCCTGAATGTATAGTTAGATCCATTTGTAATTATCAGCTCAAATGTATACCATGTCATAAAATTCCAAAGCTGTGTGTTCTCTCAAGAAGATTCTATTTTTTCTGTGGAAGATTAGGATCATGTTCATATTGTTAGTTTGTTTACCTTTTTAATATGAAAACATACAATTCAGTCCAGCCCAGATCCAAAGTGCATATATAAGTTCTAAATTGGTGGACTTGAATAAATGGGCTTCTATATTTTATAAAGTAATTTGAAATTTGGGAGTGCAGAATATATTATGATATTTAGATAAGAAATCTACTAAAGTCAAGACGTGGCCAGCGATTTTCATATTCCAGTGCCAATAACAAGCACCTAATAAATTTGTTAATAACAAAATTAATTTGTTAATTTCCAGAGTTAGATGCTTCCAGATTATCAAATTTAAGGAGTCTGATTATCCCATCAAACATGTATTCCATGACACTATCAATGGAGGGAATGGGTATATGTAGTGCAGCAAGCAGGATTTACATTAACCATAATCTTTTCCTATTAAATTGAATGAACCTACTCTGAAACTTCCATTATGTTGGATCTTCCTCAGTGTTAGATCTTTATTTTGTACTTGATAATACAACTTTCAACTGTATCATATATTCTTCAATACAGTGTTATAGAATAATTATTCAATTGCTTCATATCTATGCATATTCTCTCTCCAGCTAGTTTTTAAATATTTTATTTTTTTCAATTTCATGTAAAAAATTTATTTTAAGTTCTAAATTCTGTCTCCTTACCCCTCCCACCTCTGCCTAAAATGGCTAGCACTTTGATATAGATTATATGTGTGCAATCATGTAGAACATATTTTCTTGTGAAAGAAAACACAAACAAAAGAACACTTGAAGAGTTGTATGCTTCAATCTATATTCAGATCCCATCAGTTCTTATTCTGGAGGTAGATAGCATTTTTCATCATGAGTCCTTTCCAATTACCTGGAATTTTTGTGTTGCTGAGACTACCTAAGTCATTCATAGTTAATCATCATACAACGTTGCTGTTACTACAGTGTACAATGTTCCCCTGGTTCTGTTCGTTTCAATTTGCTTCAGTTCATGTAAGTATTTATAGGTTTTTTCATTCATCTCTCTTATCTTATGGCACAGTAGTATTCCATTACAATCATATACAAGAATTTGTTTGGTCATTCCCCTCAATTTTCAATTCTATCCCACCACAAAAAGATCTACTATTAGCATTTTTGTCCTCCTCTCCCATTTCTTTTTCTCCTTTTGTGATATAGACCTAGTAAAGGTCTTGTTGGGTCAAAAGGTATGAACCTTTTCTAACCTTTTGAGCATAGTTCCAAATTGCTCTCCAGAATTGTTAACTCAATTCACAATCTCGTAAGAACATCAGTATCCCAAATTCCGCATATCCCTTTCAACATTTATCATTTTCTTTTTCTGTCATATTAATCAATCTGGTAGGTGAGAGGTGGTATCTGAGTCGTTTTAATTTTTGTTTCTCTAATCAATAGTGATCAGGAGCATTATTTTCATGACTACGAATAATTTTGATTACTTTGAAAACTCCTTGTTCATATCCTTTCATATCCTTACTCAATTGAGGAATGATTTGTATTCTTGTAAATCTGACTCAGTTCTCTATATATTTGAGAAATGGGGCCTTTTTCAGAGAGACTTGCTGTAAAAAACAAACAAATAAGCAAAACAAAACAAAACAAAAAACTTTTCCCCCAGCTTTCTGTTTTGCTTCTAATCTTGGCTGCATTGGTTTGCCCTGCTAGTTTTTAAACTCCTCTGGGGACAAGGATTAGGCATTTTATTTCTTTTGAATTACTTCATAGCATCCAGTAAAGTGAAATACACAAAGGTACCTAAATCAATATTTGTTACATGAATGAAAGGATACATGAGAACTGGAGGTGGCGGGTGGGGAGGAGAGAGTATCTCATCTAAGAAATGTCTTCTTTTCTGGACATATTGGAACTTTCTGCACTCTGGCAAAACATTCTGACAAACAGTGAACAATTCAGTCCTATAAACCTGGAGGCTTCATCTACATAGCCCCAAACATTATAATCTTTGGAACCATTCTAAAGATCTTAGTTCTCACCTTACTTTGAGTAGACAAACACTTAAATGCAAGGTACATGTGACTCTGCTTAGAATTATGTAATAAAGAGTAGAGACTAGAGACAGGATGGCCTAAATCAGTTCATGAGATGCTTTGTATGTTCTATTTATTTAGCTACCCAACGTTTCTCTAAGGATTGCTATGGACTCTTTTATTAATCCTCACAGCACTACTGAGACACAAGAAGGAGGCAAACATCGACCTTTTTTGTTTTTAAGACTAAGAAATGAATATACAAGGAGAGATTGACTAATTCCTATAAATTCACTTGCCAAGTCAATTAGGACACAAGACCTCAATTTTGAGCAGGCTGGTTTCTAGGTAATTTTATTTTTAATAGTGCAAATGCTATTAGTTTTTAGTAATAACAACTTTACTTTTTTCATTATAAATTGAAACAGTTCCAAGTTGCCCTGTGAAACATTGTTCCTGGTTCTCAGCTATAAAACCTGGGGTTATTTTAGATTCTTTTCTTTTCCTTCATGTGCACATTGTAATTAAACTCTAAAGCTTCATCCTTCTTAACTCCAAAAGTCAACACCTTTCTGGATCCACCACCATCTCTTTCAATGAGACTATCATAACTAGATTATTCTCAAAAATCTGTTCTCTTCTAGATGACGTCAATAAAGCTCTCAAACTCACCATCTTTTTATGCCTCTTTGATTACATCACAGACTCTTCTATTGATCACATTATCAAATTTCTACCATCAGGCCTTACTTTTCCCTATCCTATTGTTAACCTTTCACTCCTCCTGATTTTTTATGGATATATGTCCAGTTCAGTTCATTTGAATTTTCTGTATAAAATGGTACTTGATGGGGATGAATATATATTCTTGTCCTCATCTTTGAAAATCAACTATACAAATATAAAATTGGAGAAGCATGGCCCAGCATCAGCAAATATAAAGAAAAAGTTCAACAGGGGTTTGGTGGATTACCAAACTCAATAGGAATCAACAATATAATAAGCACAGAAAACAAACAAATAACTACAAAGGGAAGAAAAAATAAAGTTAGTTCTATATTAGTAAAAATATTGTCTAGAACAAGGGACATCATAGTCCATTGAAGAAGGTCACATCTGGAGTACACCATGTTCCCTTCCTGGGTATCACATTTTAAGGAGGACTATGAAAAATTGGAATACTGCCAGACACGAATGACCACTGTGATTCTGAAAGTACTGGAAATTGTTGCTTTCTTATGATATATGAAGACTAGTCTAAAGAATAGAGAGATTATAGAAGTTATGTATTGTAGGCAGGTATATGCATTAGCTTTATTCAAATTGACAAGAAGGATATCTATAAAAGGGTAAGAGGTAGATTGGTTGGTTGTTGTCCTTTGTTTTAGAATAGGACCAAATGACATCACCATGATGAAGTGAAGTTTCAGTGTGTATGACTGTGGCTGACCAGACCAATATGAGCTTAGAATGCTCTACCATAGATTGGGCCCAGATAGTCCGTGTAGATATTTGGGGTGGATACTACAAATTTGCGCATCCTATGCTTCCTTTGTGCAGTGTCAATTCTGTTTTGCCAATAGAGCACAGCACCCTTCCTCATGTAGGCACATCATGCTGAGTAGTCCTGTGCCAGTGTCTCTCATGTTGCATAGTCAAATCCAAAGTTCTTGAGAGTTCTTGAAAGTATCCTTTTATCACTTTTTCTGACCACCATGTGATCACCTGCCCCATGTGAGTTCTTCATAAAATAGTCTTTTTGGCAAGATACATTTTGTATTTGAACAACACGTCCAGCCCATCAGAGTTGTGCTCTCCTAAGCATAGTTTGAGTGCTTGGCAGTTCAGATCAAGCAAGAACTTCAGTGTCTGGTAGCTTATCCTGCCAGAAGATCCTTAGAATCTTCCTAAGACAGTTCAAATGGAAGCAATTCAGTTTCCAGGTATGGCACTGGTAGACTGTCCATGTTTCACAGACATAAGACAATAAGCTCTGTAGACCTTCAGTTTGGTAGTCAGGCTACCACCTCTTGTCTCCCAAACTTTTCTCCAGAGCCTCTCAGATACTGAGCTAGCTCTGGCAATGCATGCATCAACCTCATTGTTAATGTGTACATTCTTGGAAAGTACATTGCCATGGTAAATGAACTTTAACACAGCATTCAAAACTTCTCCATTTGTTGTAACTGATGGTTCCACATATAGATGGTGTGGTGGTGGTTGATGGAGCACCTGTGTTTTCTTGGTGTTAATAATTAGGCCAAAATTAGCACAGGCAACAGGGAATTGATCCATACTTTGTTGCATCTCAGCTTCACAGGCTACACTGAGTGCACAATCATCTGCGAACAGAAAATCATGCACCAACACTCCCTACACTTTGGTCTTGGCTTGTAGCCTTTTCAGATTGAAGAACTTCCCATCAGTAAGGTAGTTGACCTCCATGCCATGAATATTCTCACTGAAAGCATTTGACAACATGACTGAAAACAACATGCTAAAAAGCATGGGAGCAAGCACATAGCCCTGTTTCACTCCACTGGTGACTGGGAAAGCACAAGAGCATTGTCCACTATCCAGAACCCGGGCAAACATGCCGTAATGAAATTGACGTGCAATACTGATGAAGTTCTCCAGGCAATCAAATTTTGACATAATTTTTCATAAGTCCTCAAGACTAATAATTTTAAAAGCCTTGGTCAGATCTACAAACATTGTGTTCAGACCTCTGTTTTGCTCCTGGCATTTCCCCTGGAGTTGTTGGGCAGCAAACACCATATCAACTGTTCTTGGGCCCTTTCTGAAGCCACACTGGCTCTCAAGTATATGATCATATTTCAGGTGAAGGATCAGTCTATTAAGGAGGACTTTAGAAAGAATTTTGCCAGCAATGATTAAGAGAGAGAACCCCTGTGACTGTTGCAAGACAATCTATTCCCTTTATAGAGATGGATGATAGAGGTATCCTTGAACTCCTGGGGGATAACCTCCTCTTCCCATATAACCTGGAAAATTTCAGTCAGCTTTTGTGTGAACAATGGTCCTCCTACCTTGTAAATCTCAACTGGAATAGATTCAGTACCAGGTGCTTTACCACATGAAAGGAGCCTAATGGCCCTCAAAACCTCTTCTTCAGTTGGAAGTTCAGCTAAGGAGGGATTGACTTCAACCTGAGTAAATGTTCAATGGCCTCAGCATTGATTGATGATGGTCTGTTGAGAATGTGATAAAAGTATTCAACCCATCTCTCTAGGATCATATCCTTATCAGTAATCAATGTGGCTCCATCAACACTGAGTGGTTGTGATTTACCATATGTTTTTGGTTCATAAATAGCTTTCAGGGAATCATAAAAGCACTTTGGATTGTTAATATCAGAATAAAACTGAATTTCATCTGTCTTTTTATGGAGCCAGGAATCCTGCATCTCTCTAAGCTTTGTTTGGACTTTGCTTTTGATGGAATTAAATTCTGCCTTCTTAGAAGTAGATGAACTATTCTGCTGTGGAGTTCTCATTTTTCTTTTAACAGCTTCTGAATTTCCCCATCATTTTCATCAAACCAGTCTTGGTGTTTGCAAGTGTTCTGATCCATATGAGCAAATGCAGTGCTGTACACCAAATCTCTGAAAGCTGCTCACTTCTTTTCTATTCCACTGTTCTCCACTATGTGTTGGCTCAACTTTCCCTCCAAGTTAGCAACAAATTGTTCAGCTCAAAGAAGAGCTCTCCTTTGTTGACACTGATTCTTCTGGCAGTCATTTTGCCTTGGAGGGTGGCTCTTTTAATGAATGTAAATATTTAGCTTGGAAAAGATAAGTCTATGATCAGTCCAGCACTCTGCACCACACACTGCCTTTGTCACTCTCACATCTTGTCTGTCTCTTCTCCTTACAATCACATAGTCTATTAGATGTCAGTGTTTGTTGTGAGGAATCATCCATGAAGTTTTATTGCATTTAGGTGAATGGAAAACAGTGTTGGTGATAAGAAGGTCATGTGATGCACAAGTCCTCAGTAGTAAATGACCATTGCTGTTATGTTTCCAACTCCAATCCTCCCTAGGACTTTCTTCCAAGTCTGGTAGTCTGAGCCTGTTCTAGCATTAAAGTCACCCAGAATTACAAGCTTGTCTTCTTTTGGCACATTGGTGATAAGTGTCTCTAGGTCTTCATAAAATTTTTCTTTGACTTCATCAGAGTTCATCATGGTGGAAGCATAGGCACTGATAGGGTATAGAGTGTGTTCAGGGAGAACCAGAACCTTTGGTGTGATCGCTTTCAAGCCCTTTTCAGGGCTCTTTCTGTCTTTGGCATTCACCTGTTCCACCCAACTCTCAGCTGTGGTTCCAAGAAACTGCAACATATACAGTGACCACACCCCAGTAAACCATTTCAGCAGATGGGCCAAACCAGGTTGAGGGTAACCAAGGTGTCTCAAATCCATTGGTGAGTTAGGGGTTGTCTACCCCAAGCATTTGAAGACTTCCTGTGGTGAAATGGATGGATGAGAACAATTTGTTCCAACCAGCTCAAGCAGGTGATGTGGAGCACTCAGAGCTTGGTTAGACACCAAAGACACCAAGGTCATCCACTTTATCCTGAGCCATCACCAGTCATCTTGACTCTGTCCTACCACTGGACTATGATGACTATGGAGGAGAGAGTAAGGCTGATGACTTCTTGCAACTCTGCCTCACTTAAATCCAATTTATACACAAATCAAAAGACATCACTCATAGCATTTTACTATTATGCCTCAAAGACCTGTGGCAACAGATAAGCGATGAAGCAGCAGGTGCAGACACACTGGAAGCTATAGTCACAACCCTGCACACAGGCAGCCCAGGCCACAGTGTCATTTCTCACTAGAAATAGCAGTAGGATTGGCAGTCCACTGGGTGTCTGAGTTGCCTTTCAAGGATTTCACTGCCCACCTTCTGGTGTGAAGAAGGAGGCTAGAAAAGGTGCCCTAAACATTGTCTGCTTACCCAACCCTGGTCTGATTACCACAGCAAGCAGGGAATCCCACTATATGGTTAAAACACAAAAAAATGTACAGAAAAAAAAAAACAAATGCAAAAATGACTCCACTCACCATTAGCACATGGAATGTGTGCACACTTATAGACAACACAAAATCCAGTAGTAGACCTGAAAGACGAACTGTTCTTGTTGCAAGAAAACTCAACAGGTATCACATTCAAATAGCAACCCTGAGTGAAATAATGTTGGCAAATGAAGTTGGAGCTGGATACACATTTTTCTGGAGTGAGTGCAGTAAAGGGGAGGACTGTGAAGCTGAGGTGGATTTTCTAATCAGAACTAATCTAGTCAGCAAGCTGGTATGCCTGCCAAAAGGAGTGATTGACAGTCTCATGACAATGCAATTGCCACCAACAGGAAAATGCCATCCCACAATCATCAGTGCTTATGCTCCCACCATGAGGAATCCTGATGAAATAAAAGAAAAATTTTGTGAAGACCTAGAGACCCTTATCATCAATGTGCCAAAAGAGGTAGGTAAATAGTGTCTGAAGTTTAATCATCTGCAAGAGGAGAGAAGTGAAAGAAAAGGGTAAGTGATTTGAAGTTGGATACCTATGTAAGATGGAGAGTTTTCTAAAGACTCGGAAGTGGAAGCAAATGAAACAGTGGACAACTTGGTCTGTAGATAGAATTAGAGATGGTTAGACAGGTATATGGAAATGTCCATTTTATATTATTGACATTGATAGTAGTAACAATCACAGGACAGACACCTGAGGGTGAATATGAGAGAGTATATAAATGGTCCTACAAGAATTGCCAGGAACTTTAAACATCCTGAAAGTATGATCATGGGACAAGAATATGAAAAACAGGACTAGACAGATACTCAGAGTTGGCTGGATCATGAGAATAGATCATGTCAAAAAGGAAGTGCTCTTTAACTCATTTTATTGCTCTTTTCTTTATTAAGGAGAATAATCTTTGAATAGGGAATGATAAAACAAAAAAAATGAACAAAGGGTTGAAACTCAAGATAAATGACACAAGTAAGAGTGTCAACATAAGTACTAAAGATAGGTGAAAGGTCTAATTTCCAAATAAGGAACAGTGTTCTAGACCTATGAGTTCAATTTTGACTCTTGACAAAATTCTACAAAGTATTGAGGAAGGGATTTGTGAACACCTAAAATAGGGAAGTAGTGATCACTAAAAGTTATTATTCCACCAAGAATATCAGATTAACCAGATTTTCTTTTTTTGACACAGCAACTATACAGATAAATCAAGAGAATTCTGCAGATATTACGTACCAGATGGAGGGCTATAGACCAGACAACAGATACTATAATTAGATTCAGAATTGAATAGCCAACAGTGTAAAGGACTGGTTGGTGCTGTTTTACTCTGACCATATGAAATTTGGAGTATTTTTTCAATGCTGGCTAAAATATTTTAGAAAGGTCATTGATGAACTGCAGTGTTTTCCAAGAAAAAAAGGACAATGAAAGTGAGGAGAGGATTGTAAACCACATAATATGAGATAAAAAGAAATGGGCGTATTTAACCTGGATAAGAGGAGATTGGTGAGGAGAGTGGAAGTATAAAGGACATGCTAATTGTCTTCAAATACTTGAAACACTATCATGTAAAAGAATTATACGTGTTTGGCTTGGTCTCAGAGGAAAGAACTCAACAGTGGAAGCAAGTTTCAGAAAGATAGTCTGCCTTGACATAATAAAGGTGAAAAAATAAACCTCAGGTTTAACTAAATGACCTTTGAAAGCTCTTCAACTCTGATAATCTGTCATTCAATTTGCTTAATTAAAAAAATATATATATGTGTTATCTTGATAAAGATGAAATATTGATTCTTCTCTGTCAATGCTACTTTTTTTTTTCAGTCTTGGTCTCTGTTATGTTTACAAAAAACTCTATAATCATCGTGTTTCCCATGTAAAATCTTTTCCACTAGTTAATATTTTAGGTCATGTTTGGTTTTCTTCACGAAGTCATCCTACGTAGCATTTTTTTTTTGTTTTTGCTTTTTGTTTTATTTTATAGGAGCTTAAAACTAAAAATGATCTTATGCATAGTATATTTAATTCTAAATTCTATATGAATCATGAATCCTTTCTACAGCATTTTCAAAAAGTGATCTACTTGCAAAAACTTTTAGAATAAGGAAAGGATTTTTTGATGTATGATTACTACTAAAAGTCACACACATATATGGAAGCTCAATTATAGGGAAGAGATGGAAAAATGGATGAGACTACGCTATATGCTCCATTTGCCCCAACATTTTGAATATGTGATCAATGAATAGAGGTTTTCCTACATTATAATTCCTTTTTGTTTTTCATGTGTTGTATATTTACTTTTCTTTTTATTTACATATCTATTGTTTTTCTCTAGCACATTGTACTATTAAAATAAACTATTTTTATTATTATATTTGCATCCCTAGTGCTTTCCCTAAAGGAAATAGTATATAATTGGGAGCTAGGAAACCTGGGTCCTCTCTAATATTTTCAATGTTTCTAACTAGCTGCAGGACTTTAATATATTAACCTCTAACTCTTATTTTTTTAAATAAGGAAATTGGGGGAGAATTATCAGCAATGTGGCTTCTCTGGCTAATATTTTATGAATAATTCAATACTTCAAGAATATGTGACTTTATTCATGTAAGCATTTCATCAACTGACACAGACTACAACCCATCTAACACTGAGTAAATGGTTTCACTAATGGTTGTCCCTGTCCTATCTTTCCAAACAAGAATATGCCTAACATTCATAATAGCTTATGGGTAAGGTAAATAAAAACACTACCTCTCTGGCCCCTACCTGTGGCATGTGAGAGTTACAATTCAGTCCATTAACTAACATTTGTTAAACCTATGTGCCAGTCACTTTGCTATGAATGTGCCTTAACTTTTTTTTCTCCCACTGAGAAGGCTCTATTTCCTTGCCACTGCCCTAGATATCAGTCCTGAAGAATTTTTTTTTTTTATTGCTCATTCATGGGAGCATCAATAAATAAACCATGCAACCTCAAAGTCAAACCTTATACCTGATTGCAAAATAGTGCTCTGAATTGGTATAGCCTGAGGATAAAAAGGAAAACTTGGGGTAAAGTTTAGCTTTTCATTTAAGAAGTTTATTCAGAATCAATAAATCATACCTTTAAAATTATCTTCACTTTGGCTCCATCCATTACACAGAGAAAGCCTAGTATTTTTGGACTAGAGCTCATATATTGTTTTTTTCTGTATCTGTCCAACAAAACCAAATACTGTTGTTCCCTCTATAGCAACTATTTGAAATTAAGGACACGTACAAATTAAAAGCATTTTAAATAGGTTGGATTTTATCTACAGTGAACTGACTTCTAAAAGAACTGTAAGAAGTAGCAAATAACTCACAAAAACAGAAAACTGTGTTTATAACTCTGTCCTGGGCTAAAAGAAGAAGAAAAGCAAGTAATGTCTGGCTGCCAATTTCTCAACCAGAGGACCAGTGATTTAACGTTTACTATCTTCTGGTCATAGCCTTCTCACCTGTTCTGGTTACTAAAGGCATCAGTTCCTCTGGAGCCTTTCTCTTTCTCTCTCTGTCTCTGTCTCTCTGTCTCTCTTTGCCTCTGTCTCTGTCTCTCTCTCTCTGTGTCTCTGTCTCTGTCTCTCTCAGCTTTTCTTCTTATATCTCATGTGTTACCACTTCTGCTGTAGCAACAAGACTTTTCTGCAGACAGGGGGTCCTCACTTTGGTGCAGTGCCTCCAAATCTCAAAATCTCTATGCTTCATTCAAGTATCAGTCCCTTTAAATCCCTTCTTCCAGGACAGGAAGCAGAAAACTCTGTCTCCTATTTACATTTTCCAGGAATCCACACAGCTAGGCTTCTTCCCAAAAGCTTCACACATATGAACTGGTGGAGTCCTACAGTGAGGAGCTTTTTCTTATTTGACCAAGTTGGTAAATGCAACAGTTTCCAGGCTGGTCCTCTGATGATAAATACACCATTCATTGCTCAACTCTGATTTTCCAGTTTGGAAGAATCTTCTTAAGCATTATACTCCATCAGATCAGCCTTAAAGTGTCCAGGGTCAATCTTTGCATTAATGTAACAGTGGCTTAGAGTTGATTAAGGATGTTATAGTGACCATTAATTGCAGTCTACTAGAGAAAAAGAAGTCATAAAATGACATAAGGTTTTAGGTTCTATGATAAAAGGATATATTTCCTCCAAAATAAAAAAAATAAGCAAAAATATTTGAGTAACTTGTGACATAGTAAGGGTGACAATGTGATATAGTACACAATCAAAAATACATATATAAACTACTTAATTTTTTTAGAATATGTCATTTTTCAAATATAATAAGTTGAAAAAAGAATTCATTAGAGAACAGTCCACAATTCTGTTAAGAAATATAAATTCTGAGGATGGAGTCAAAATGGAGAAGTAGAAGCAGAGAACTGCTAGAGCTCTCCCCCAAACCCCTCAAAAAACCTTTAAAAATGACTCTAAACAACTTCTAGACCAGCAGGAGCCACAAAATGACAGACAGAAGCAAATTTCCAGCCCATGACAATCTGGAAGGTCAACTGGAGGGATCTATCACACCAGGTTGGGAGCACAGTACAGTTTGGCCTGGCCCATGCCAGTGGAGACAGAGATGGAAGAGGCCTTAGGGGACTAAATCACTAGTGGCTACTGTGATTTTCAGACTTCTCAACCCACAAACTCTAAAGACATCTTCAAAGGTCAGCAGGAAGGGAATCTCACCTGGCTGAAAGGGGAGCTTAGTCCAGCCTCAGCCACAGTCCCAGGGCAATGGCAGCCACTGCTAAGGTGGAAGCTGCCTCTGGAGCCTTCCACATGACAAAGAGTTCAAAAGCCAAGTCATCAGCTGGAAAAATGAGCAAAGAGGGAAAAACAGACTATAAATTTTTACTTTCTTGCTGAAGAGGCATTATTTTACATCACTGGTGATGAGGAAGATCAAAACCTACAACCAGAAGAAGACAAAAAATTCAAAGCTCCTACATCCAAAGGCTCCAAGAAAAACATGAATTGGTCTCAGGCTATGGAAGATATCAAAAATGATTTTATAAATCAAGTAGAGGAAAAATTGAGAAGAGAAATGGGAGTGATACAAGAAAATCATGAAAAAAATGAATCAACAGTTTGCTAAAGGAAAATGAAAAAGATGTTGAAGAAAATAATACCTTTAAAATCAGAATAACCCAAATAGCAAAAGAGGTCCAAAAAACCAATGAGGAGAAGAATACCTTAAAAATCAGAATGGGCCAAAGGGAAAAAGAGGTCCAAAAGCTCACTGAAGGAATAATTCCTTAAAAATTAGAATTGAGCAAATGGAAGCCAATGATGTTCTGAGAAATCAAAAAATTATAAAATAAAGCCAAAAGAAACAAAAAATAGAAGACAATGTGAAGTATTTCATTGGAAAAAAAAAAAACAATTGACCTGAAAAATGGATCCAGGAGAGACCATTTAAAAATTATTGGACTACTTCAAAGCTGTGATAAAAAAAAAAAAGAGCTTAGATATCACCTTTCAAGAAATTATAAAGGAAAACTGCACTGCTATTTCAGAACTAAAGAGTAAAATAGAAATGCAAAAAATCCACCCATCACCTCCTGGAAGGAAAACTCCTAGGAATATTGTAGTCAAATTTCAGAGTTCCTAGGTCAAGGAGAAAATATCATAAACAGTCAGAAAGAAATAATTCAAGTATTGTGGAAACACAATCAAGGTTACAAAAGATTTAACAGTTTCTATACTAAGAGACTGGAGGATTTGGAATATGATATTCCAAAAGTCAAAGGAGATGGGATTAAAACCAAGAACGAATTGCCCAGCAAAACTGAATATCATACCTCAGGGGAAGAAAATGAACATAAATGAAACAGAGGACTTTCAAGCATTCCTGTTGAAAAGATCAGAGCTAAATTGAAAATTTAACTTTCAAATATAAGAATCAAGAAAAGCATGTAAAGGTCAACAGGAAAGAGAAACCATAAGGGACTTATTAAAGTTGAACTGTTCACAGTTAAATACACATATATATGTACATATATACATATATGCATATATGTGTGTGCATGTACATATATATACATATATTCATATTATAAGCATATAAGATATAAATGTACAGAGAGAGAGAAAGAGAGAAAGAGAGAGAAACAGAAAGAGAGAGAGAGAGAGAGGAAGGGAGAATGGCAGGCAGAGAGCACAGGATGAGCTGAATATGAAGGGATGATATCTAAAAAAGAAAATTTAGTATTGAGAGGAAGGTACTGGGAGAAAGAGAAAGGGAGAGGTAAAATGTAGTAAATCATCTCACATAAAAGAAGCAAGAAAGAGCTTTTACAATGGTGGAGAAGTAGGGGAAGATGAGAGGGAATAAGTGAGTCTTCCTTTCACTGAATTTGTTTTTAGGAGGGAATAACATACACACTCAATTGGGTATGGAAGTTTATCTTACACTAGAGGAAACCAGGAGGAAGGGGATAAGAGAGAGGGAATAATAGAAGGGATGGCAGATTAGGAGAAGAGGTAATTAGAAGCAAACACTTTTGCAGAGGAACAAGTCAAAAGAGAGAATAGAATAAAAGGAGAGTGGGACAGGCTAGAGGGAAATATAACCTTTCACAACATGACTGACTGGAGGAAAGGGCGATCAGAATACAAGCTGTCCTTCTTGGGGGTGGGGTGAATGGGGAAGAAATTTGAAATTCAAAATTTTGTGGAAGTGAATGTTGAAAACTGAAAAGAAAAAATGAAATATTTTTTTAAAAAAGCAAAAAAAATAAAAAGAAATATAAATTCTTCATGTCATTTTTTTTCCCCCATGTAATGGTGGTCTACTTCAGGAGATCTTTTCTATAGGCAGTTATTGTAGGCTGTCCCATATGATGATAGCATTGTATAATTGTGCATCTTTTTTTTCTCACTTTTCCCATTCATTTGTGTGAAAGTTTAAAACTATAAGGAAAATTATAAGGAATGAAAATTAGTATACACAATGTATAATAGTGTAAATTGCTATACTACTAAGGAATAGTAAGAAATCTAGTATAAGCATCATTGTTGTTGTTGTTCAGTCATGGCTTTCCTTTCCAGAATGTCTGACTATGTTGTGGAAGGCCCCAAACATTATGCTAGCCTTCTTGGAGGCCCTATGAAGGAGGGAAGAAATGTTATTACAGAGGGTAAAAGAGTCAGTGAAAGTGCTAAGTCCAGGGTCTTGCCTCTCCTCCTTACTACAGTACTGCACACACTAAGCAACCTACCATAGGCAAGTGGTACTTCAAATCTGCCAAGATTTTGAATGGTTTGCACATAGTAGGTACTCAACAAATACTTGTTGATTGGCTAATAAAATACAGACACATATAATAGGGAGAAAGAAAGGACAATACAGATAATCAAAACTAGGAAATAAGCAATTTTAAAGCCCCTAACATTCAATGTATTTAAGCTTTTCCCTCCCACCCCACTCCCCCCCCATTAATCTTATTTTCATTGCTGTTAAACAATAATCATATTGCCTACTTTAGTTTAGCATGTTGTTATTATTTGACATGATTTTGTCTGTCCTTTAGAAATGTGCTGTAATCATTGACTATCAGTACTGGGGGTAGGGTGGGGCCTAAAAATTATCTAGACCAAAAATCTAAATTGTTATATGAGTAAATTAAAAGTCAATAAATAACAGATGACAGAAGATGGCTGCTACTTGGCATAGATACTATAGCTACTTGGATAGAGTGCTGGGCCTCTAGTCAGGATGTATCATCTTCTTGAGTTCAAATCTGTCCTCAAGACACTTACTAACTCTGTGATCCTGGGCATCACTTAACCTTGGTTGCCTCAGTTTCCTCAACTGTAAAATGGACTGGAGAAGGAAATGGCAAACTACTCTAGCATTCTTATCAAAAAAGGAGGAGGGGGCAAGGAAAGGTAGTACACAGCTGAAGAACAACAAAGGAGCTTAGTGAGAGAGTCAGCATATATTATAAAAGAATATACTATGCTATTAACTTTTACATGTCATATTAATAGGGCATCATTGAAAGGAGGGGTTAATAACCTGGGTTATATGAATTCTGTCTATATTTTGATACTCTATTTCAATATAATTGATTTCTTTTTGTAATTGTAGGTTTGTTATTCAATGCATTTTAAGTACTATTCTGAAAAGATGTCCATGGGCTTTCTTAAATTGCACCCAAAGTCCTAGGATACAAATAATTAAGAACCCAGAGAATAACAATTCAGAAAAATCTGTGATATTTAAGATGCAGCATGATCATATATGCGAAATAGCTAGTAAAATGCAAACATTATGCAAATGTCTGCTGTCTTCAACATCACAACATATTTTTCTTAATTTAACTTTGGCATGTATAATCTAGTTGAAAGAGTCCTGAACTCAGAGTTAGAAGCCTTTTCTTCTAGTTTCCATCAAGAACTAACTTGTATAATCTTGGTAAAATGAAGTCTCCTTTCTGGACCTCAATTTCCCAATTTCTGAAATAAGAAGATTAAATGACATAGTTTGGGGGGTAGGGTCTCTTTCTATTTTTATTGTCCTGTGATCCTATATAGTTTAATATAAGAAGACTTCAAGGGGGAAAAATAAATTCTACTTTTCTCATATAAGTGAATCAAATTTAAATTTGACAACAATCTAAAAGGGAAAAAAATCATAAATAAGATTCTGGAGAACTGAATTCAATTCCTGTCATTTATATATTCTGTCTCTAGTTCCTCAATTATTAAATAAAATTTCTCTTAAATAAACATTCATTCAATGACCTAGTGTCATGAAGGCTTTGGACCAATTCTGAGTTGAAGCTTTTAACAAATGGCAAAGCCAAAAGAATGGCATTTTTTTCTTTGATTTTTTTATTCTTTAAAGCTGTGTTAGAATGAAGAAAGTAATCTTGGAAGGCATGGGGCCACCATTTTAGGTGCATAAGTAAAAAAGAAGCGAATGAATGACTACCTATTCCGTAATTCATTTGTTTCTTCTTCATTTACCAAAAGGAATTGTCTTTATAACCAAAAGTCTAGAACAAAAATGGATAAGGGCACAATGAAGCTCAAGACAAATGAAATAATTTTCAGAGATTATCTAGCTTCTCTCAATGGATTCAAGTCATCTGGCCTAAAAGAACTGATGCTGAGCTACTGTCACCACCACTCGAAAAAATCGTGGAAGATGAGAGAGCAAGGCAGCTTTCTGCATAACTTCCATAATCATATCACTTCATATCTGGAAGTAAAATGGCAGATACATTGTAATAAAAATTTCATCAGGAAGAGGAGACATAAAACAGTTTCATGTCTGTAAAACCTTCTAAAATAAAAGCAGAGAATTGAAAAGTGCATTTTTTTTCCCATGGCCATACCTTAAGGGAGAAAGAAGAACATGGCATTTTTCAAGACTCAACATAAATAGGGTAAACAAACAGTTGTGTTGGGTGTCAAAGAGAACAAAACAACTTAGAGCTCATCTTCCATGATGAAGAAGAAGGTGACATAAATCTAGCTCTCCTATCTCCTTCCTCCCTTCCCTGCCCATGAATTTTCCATACAGCTAGCAGCCAGTTGGACAGCCCTAATTGATCAACCCTTTATGGTATAAACAAGAGAAAATGACATGGCATTATCTCAGTGTGGTAAGAAATGAAGTGGAAGTCTGAGATAATGTTCTCTGAGATGAAGAATTGAATAGACAACAAAAATATTGAAGGAAAAAGATTAAAGGGATTGTAAGACACAAACAGATCAGGGGGGGAAATCTGGGATATTCACAAGAAAAAAAAGGAAAAAAAATGAGTAGGGAACCTTAAAAAGGTAACAACACAATGAAGAAATATTATGTTAAAATGGAAAGTGATCTAAAAACTCCCAAGGAAAAAGTCTTGAAGACAAAAATTTTACAGGACATTTAAATAAATATTAGAAACAACAGTGAGAAGTTCCATAAAGTCTGAGAAAGAGAGAGAGAGAGAAACAGAGAGATAGAGATTAGAAAAAGTAAAAGAGAAAAAAAGATGGAATTTAGAACTAACATTTAATAATAAGACAAATGATAGGTTAGGCAATGCAATATATAAGATGAAGAATCTTCAAGACAGTAGACTTTCTCACAAAACAAAGAGAACAGAAGTAGAACATTGGTTTATGAGTAACCTGGTTTACACATGCTTCACTGGATGAGGAAAATTTTGCTGAAAAATGTGTCTTGCAGTACAAACAAAAAATTGCAGTATAAACAACACGTTTGGATTTGAATGACTTGTGAAGGGATGATGTCAACTAGGGTAATTTTTTTTTTTTACTTTCATATGTCAAAGAAAGGAACCTCAGGTCAGTATATTACCTAATCAATTTCATTCAGCATTGACTCTTTGTGAAGGCAGCATCATTTGCTCTTAACAGTACCATTGCAAGTGTGTTCAGATGTTTTTGCACATGTATGGTAGTATTTTGCATAAAAGTGCATGGTAGTGACTGTGATCTACAACAATATTTGTAACAGTGGCCCAGTGAAGAAGCAGACTGAAAAGAAAGGTGCAAAGAAGAAGACCGTTATGTTGGAAATGAGAAAAAGAAATCATTGAGAAGCATGAAAGTGGCATGTGTGTGTGTGTGTGTGTGTATGTGTGAGACCAACTTTTCATGGTTTTATAATTGGTCTGCATCTACAATCTTCAACATTTTGAAGAAGAATGAAATAAAGATGGTAAATGCAACAAAAGGGTTCATGAGAATATCAAAGCAATGGCCACGCATTCTAGAAGATGTTGAAAAGTTGCTTCTCATGTGGATCCACGAGAAGCAGTTAGCAGGAGATACCATAACCCAGAACAAAGAGTTGGTGGAGGAACACAGCCAGGAACTGACCATGAACAAATTGATGGATCTGCATGAGGAGCAATAGGCAGGAGGTATCCCTCTCACCACGTGAGATTAGGGACATTTATCAGATGTGGGGAAATTGTGCAAAATTTTGTTGGAAAACATCACCCAAATAATGCTGCAGCAATGAAAGCCACAAATATTTTTAATGATAATCCAATGTCACATTTCTATGATATTCTGAAAAAAGTCAAAAACAAGTGTGATTAGACAGATACCCAGTCAGAAGCAAATGTAAAGAAAAAAAAAATCAGTGAGTCAAAACATGAAAGTGATTCTATAAAATGAAAAATAAGTTAAGGCAGTAGTGTTAGTCTTACTTTTAGTGAAAATACCATGAGAGAAAACACTCTGATGTGGAAATCCCCATGGTCTCATAGAAAGAGATTCTTCTTCCAAGTAATAACCCTTCCTCCCCCTCCTCCTCATCTTCCTCACACCAGCCACAACTCTTCTCAAAGGTAAAGTGCATGTTAATTTATTTTATTTTTGATTTTTATTGTGTACTAATAATTGCTATTGTTTTTCAGGTGCATTAGGGACAAAAATACTTAAAATTATAAATAATTATTTTTATATGAATATTTTGGGGGATGTGGTACCAATCATCTGATTTCACATTATTTCTATGGAAAAAATCGCTTTGCAATACAAACAAATCACATGATGAACATAATCTTGAAACAAATTAAATTTGTAAAATTAGGTTCTACTGTATTTAGAACTCATAAACACAGATCTGGAAGAAATTTTAGCAAAAGAGAGCCAAAAGATGGTATCATTTTTAGAATAAATGCATTCTATGCATGTCAATGTGATGGAATTGGAGGATGGGACATGCTGAGATCATTTGAAGACCAGATGTATCCATGAAAAAGCATTACAGAATGAAAAGCAAAAAAAAACCATATAGCATGGATACAAAAAAAAATTGTCCAGAAGTACTGAAATCAATAGTCAAAGAACTGATGATAATATCTATCCTTTATATAACACTTTCATATTTGCAAATACCACTTTAAATATGTTTTCTCTTTGGAGCCTCATAATAATTCTTTGAGTTAGATACTATTATTACCTTTTTTTTAAACAGATGGCCAGGAGAGAGTAGTGATTTTTCTAGGGTTACAATAACTATTATGTGTCAGACACAAGATTTGAATCTTGGTCTTCTTGATTCACAGTCCTGTGCTCTATCCACTACACCACTTAGTTGTAATCTAGCTCCCTAGAATACATGGATTGCCAGTGGAGGGAAAAAAGAGTTTAAATCACCAAGGAAAATGGTGATTAAACTTCAAATTTGCCACCACCCACATTAGACACTTTTGTGACCCTCAGTAAGTCACTACCCTCCAAATAATCCTGACCTATGTCTAGTCCAGGATGAATCACAGAGAAGATCAGAATATGATAATCCTCAAAGCAAAATCTATCAACACACATGCCAGAAATGCATGAAAAATTAATCCTATTTATCACAGAAAAATAGATAGACTTTCAACAAATAGGACAAATTTGATTCACTCTCCAAAAGAAACCAGTCTATTCAACATAAAATATTCCAAATTGAAGAAATATAAGAAAACTTAATTTGAAAAACTAGACAGTTAAATCAACGACTTCATAATTGTATGGCAAACTAAAGCTACGTTGAAAGAAAGAAAGAAGGAGAGAGAAAGAAAGGAAGGAAGAAAGAAAGAAAGAGAGAGAGAGAAGGAAAGAAAGGAAAGAAAGAACGGAAAAAAGAAACAAAGAAAGAAAGAAAAAGGAAAGAAGGAAGAAGGAAAGAAGTAAAAAGAAAGAGTTTTCATATTTGTAAAAGGCCAAAGAGAGAACAAAGATATACCAAATTCAACATATCATCCTCAACAAGAGCAGCAACTTCAGCAATGAAAATGCAAGACATTGTACTGACAAGAGATATAGGGGCACAAAAACAGAATGAAGCAGTGGTACCCTTGAAGCAGTTCTACTGGGGGTGGACAGAAGAAGAGAGGCTGAAACTTTAAATGTAAGATTTATCTGCATGGAAAAGGCAGTTGAGCCAAACCCAGGAAAAATGATGAGATTCCTGAGGAAGTATATATACAAGCAAGAAAAGGCTTTGTTGTGATTGCCACTTTACACTCTAGATTTCACTGAACAAGTGTTAAATGTTACATTCCAGAATCTTGCCAGGAACTGAAATCAGGTTTACTGGTTTATAATTTGCAGACACAATTCTCTTCCCATTTTTGAAAGTCAGGACATTTGTCTTCTACTCCTCTGGTACCTATCTCATTAGTTGTGATTTTTTAAATTTCCTCTTTGTTGACATCTTTAGCCTCTACTTCAACAACACTTACAAAATGATACCTCCTCCTTCCCTATCCAAAGTGCCATTCCTTGTAACAAAAATTACCATTCCGCCAACCAAACTTTATCATTATTTTATTTCTTCCCTGATGTTACTCTCTAGTCTTCCGCTGCCCTTCTATTCTACCCAATATACTCAATTCCCTCATAACAAAAAATCAAAATAAAAAAATAACTTTTGTCTTTAGCTTTCTGAGTTTTACTTCTGATAGCGTTGCTATGTCCATGTCCAACCATTGCATTTCTTCTCTATTACCCATCTTTGCTTTCTCCTGCTGTATTTTTAAATGTTGAAGTTGGTCAGTAAGTTATTTGTGTATCCACATTTACCCCCATCCTTTTCTTTTATTATTATTGGAATTGCTTTTCTTTGGATCTTCAGGCATTTATTCTGACTTAATTATATATAAAAAAGTCACTAAAACTTTTAAAAATGAAAAGTAAAACTCATGGAGAATAATAAGTGTGGAAATGATCTTTGTGGAAATAAAGGGAATAGGACAAATTCTGTGGATGAGGAAACAGAAATATTTTTCTAATCTTCAAAATTGAGAATATGTTGGATTGTTCCAACTATAGACTAGTGAACATGATTTCCATTCCTAATAAATTTCTGTAATACAGTATTTGAGGGATAATTTGTAAACACTCGGAAAAGGAAAAAAATAATCTCTGTGGAATAGCATGCGTCCATTAAGAATAGATCAGGATAGAAAAATCTCATTTCTTTTTTTGTCAGGGTTACCATTGTTAGTAGAAGAGAACAATGCCTTAAAAGGAGTTTATCTAGATTTCTTAGGATCATATGCTGAAAAAGAATTTAGAAATGACCCCACCCACTCAATTTTATAGATGAGGAAAAAACTCACATAGGTTAAATAATGTCCTCATTGTCATTCAAGTACTAATTACAATCATGTTACTAGTCTGAACTGATTCTTATATTCTATATGCTACCTAACTAGGAATCATTAAATCTCAACAGTGCTGTATTTTTACATAAGTTATCTCATACTCATTGAAGTGACTCCAGTTATGGAATTTTGGAGATCCATTTGTTTACACATTAATGACAAAGTTTTCTTATATTTGGGGCTTTAAAGAAAATGGCATACTGTGGTCAAGTTCTTCCAGTGAAATCACATTATCCCACTGAGATAACATGCATAGGTCCTTAGCTTGCCTTTACCTAGATACTTGAAAACATCTAGATTAGGGACAGAAAAAGATTAAAACTAATGAAATATAAACCTCAATTGTTTCTAAACTTTGCATACCTACAGACTCATAGCATGGAAATTTCAAGATGGTTTGGAAGAGCCAGCCATGATAAATACTGGGGCAAAATGGAGATATGTAGAAAATTGAGTAAAGCACACTTGGGTTGACAGAGAACACGTTGATTTACTTAAATGGAAGCCTGATGATTAATGAACCATTGTTAACCCAGAGTGAGGTCTACTTATGTTCAACACTTCCATCAGTGACTTGAATGAAAATAGAGATATTATTCTTATTAAAGAATGATACCAATTTGGCATTGATAGATAATGTATTGATTGACAGAGCTGTGCTCCAAAAGGGTCTTGCAGGTTGGAATGGCCAACTGAATGAAAGTAACAATTTGAAATTTAGTATGGATTCTTGTAAAGTTCTGTCTGTGGGATTAAAAAGGAATTTTCTGCATCAGTATGGGTTGGGTGTGGGAGTGGGGAAGGACATAGCTTGAAATGCAAGCTTGGTAAGATTCAGTAGTACAATATAGCTGCCAAAGAGAGCTTAGGATATTAGTTTGAATTATCAAAAATAAAGTGTACAGATTAAGGGAAGGTTTTTTCCATAAATAGTATTTTGTTTTTTTCCAATTATATGTAAAGATAATTTTCAACATTCATCTTTTGAAATTTTGAGTTCCAAATTTTTCTTTCATCTTTTCCTTTCCCCTCCCAAAGACAGCAAGAAATCTGATATATTTTACATATACAATCATGAGAAACATATTTCCACATTAGTCATGTTGTAAAGGAAGAGTCAGAACAAAAGGGAACAAACAGGAGAAAGAAAAAAATGAAAATAGTAAGTTTTGGTCTTCATTTAGACTCCATAGTTCTTTCTCTGGATGTGGTTAGCATTTTCCATTATGAGTCTTTTGGAGTTGTCTTGGGTCATTGTATTGCTGAGAAGAGCTAAGTCTGTCATAGTTGATCAGCATACAATGTTGCTGCTGTGTACAATATTCTCTTGGTTCTGATCATTTCACTCAGCACCAGTTCATGTTAGTCTTTCCAGGTTTTTTCTGAAATCTGCCTGATCATCATTTCTTATAGAATAACAGTATTTCATTACATTCATATATCTGAACTTGTTCAGCCAATCCCCAATTGAGGGGCATCCCCTCAACTTCCAATTCTTGCCACCACAAAAAGAGTTAAAGGAACTTTTAATAGAACTGGGTGAGACCACATCTTGAATATTGTTTCCAGTTCTGCCCGCTACATTTGATAAGAAGTGCTGGTAAGCTGGTAAGTTGGTAAGCTGGTAAAATCAGAATTTTATCTAGGAAGGAAAGGAAACTTCAAAGCATGTCATATAAGAAACAGCTGAAGGAACTAGGCCTAGATAAATGAAGGCTTAGTGATGACATAATAGCTATTTTCAAATATTTGAAGAGTTTATATGGAAGAAAAATCAGACTTATAGAATCATAGATTCTTATAGGTGAAAGATACTACAGAAATACAGGCTTTCTGCTCATTTAACAAATGAAGAAATATACCTGGAGATACTAAATTCCTTACCCAAAGTAATTAGTTCCTAGTTAATGAATTATTATTGGTTCGTGACTTGGTCACAAAACAAAGCATTATTATCAATCAATAAAAGTCAAAAGATGATAGATTATGCCTCAATATAAGTAAAACATTTCCAACAATTTGAGCTGTCAAAAAGTGAATAGGTTGCCTGAGGGGATAGTGAGTTCTCTGTAACTAGTCTTTAAGTCAAGGCTAAATAAACAGTGGTTAAGGATGTTGGAGAAGATGTCCATGCTTTGGATAAAGATTGTTACAGATGACTGCTGAAGTTCCTAATGATTCAGATTCCAAAATTGGATTTTGAAAGCCCCTTCTAGTCCTAAACTCTAATGATTCTATGATCTTTCACATTAATATTACATTCTTCACCCTAAACCATTTCCTCTAAAATTAGATAATATTTCTCCCTAAAACTAGGTAACATTTCTCTCATTTATAAAGAATCTTTCCCATTTTGTAAGATCTTGATGATTAATTTCATGACTGAAAAAGTTAATTCTCCTTCAAAATAGGAATATTTTTCTCCCAAAGATTAGGATCCAAACTTTTGCTGATACTTTTGTCTGTTTTTCATTCATTTTTTTCTTTTTATCAACAACTACTCAGAGATTATGGTACACAATGGCATTGTCCTAGGCAAAAGACAATTTCCTGTGCTCTTCCACATAATCTAAACTTTCAAAACTTCACTGGTGAAGAACATTCAAATTACAAGTAAGTGATCTTGAATACATGGGCTCTGGTTACTTATTGAAAATGAAAGAAGGTCGGGGAGGGGAAAAGAGACCAGCACTTAAGAGAGCCATGCTTTATTCCAGGTGAGCCACTTTTTGACCCTATGGTAGTCAGTGCACTTCTGGGCTTCAATTTCTGAGCATGTACAATGGAGATAATAGTACCAACTAATCATACAAGAAAAAATGTATAATATTATCACTTCAGACCCATGGTAAATTAATGTCTCTCCTGAGAGCAAGAAGAAAAATAGAAGATATGGAACAGATTTAAAATGATTCCAAGTATCATTACAGAGATGTGTTCTTCATGTACTCGTTCACAAATGTGCAAAGGAAAGGGGCAAATAGGAAAAAAAAGAAGGGCAAAAAAAAAGAAAGAAAGAATTTTACTTTTGAGCAGTTGAACGTCAAAGATTATAGACAGAACTGGAAACTTTACAAAGGCCCTGCAATTACCAATTGACCTACCTGTATATTTTCAGAACTAAGCAATGTCTACTACTCTCAGGGAAAAAAAAAAAGCATAATAGTAGTTTTTAGCCATATACAAATGATAAAAGCAAAGACATCAAAGTTGGTAGCCGTTCAACTCATACTCAATTAGAATAAAAGTTTGGTTACTGTTTTAAACATTTATGACTAACTAAGTGTGACAGCATCTCGGCTTTGCAAACGGGAAGATTTCTAGATTGACTTTTGATCTGACTGACAGTTTCTTATACACTTCAGTGTTAGTTTATAACACACAAGTCCACATCTGAATACACATGTGAGTAATTAGGAACTGTTTATGGACTATCCACATAAATTTAACACACAAGAGTGAAGTCATTTTTTTAAACCAGGGTCATGTTTTTAATGAAATAGAGTTAATTAACAAAGGTGCTTTACTTTTATTTTATATGTCAAAGAGTAATGAAAGCTTTAAAATATATTTTTTTGTGTATAGATAAGTGGTAGAGCATATTAGTTCATTAAAAATTATATGTATGTGTATATATGTATGTATATATTTGGAACATGAAAGAATAACTAAATAACTTTTTTTTAATCTGGCTAAAATATGAGGTTGTAAAATAGACCCTGAATTCTTTTTTTTTAATCAGACTTTCAAGAAATTGTTTTTTTTGAAGTACCACAGGTTTGATTAACCTGACGAAAAGTGGGGAAAATGTTTGATATGGAGGCAAGAAAGAGCCAGGGAATAAATATGACATTAACTTGCTGTGTGACTACAGGCAAATCACAATCTCCTTGAAATCTGTTTCCTCTTCAATAAAATTGGGATGATAGCATCTCTAGCTTCTGCCTCACAAGGCTGTTATGAGGATCCCATAAGATAGTGTTTTGAAAGCAGTTTACAAAACTTATATTGATATGTATTTTTTATTATTATTAAGAAATAACAATATTGCACATACATCGTGATATATATGGAATTTGTGAATGAAATTCATGTGTGTGAGTGTGTGTGTGTGTGTGTGTGTGTGTGTGTGTGTGTATGTAGGCTTCATTCACAAATTTGTCAGTGGTATAATACAACTGTAAGAAAAAAAAGCTCTTAGAACTTAGATTCATATTTGAGCAGTGGTGAGTTCAGTACTATTAGTATCCATCACCCCACTATTACTTTCTGCACACTATAAGAAGCACCTCAAAATTTTGGTGAATTCTTTTGGCAAAATAATTTCTCTAAGGATAATGGTAATGACTAGACCCTTTACCAAGCTAAAAAGTGCTTTCAGTGTGGTTGGCAGACCACTTACATATTGGTGTGAATCAGGTGATTCATTGATTTAACACATATATTTTGAATATATCCAAGGTACCATGGGAGATGTAGACACTGACCCTAAGAATTTTATGCTTCAGTAGGGAAGGTAAAAAATAAATATGAATAACTGTAGTATCAATAATAATAGCTTATGATTATATTCCATTTTATAATTTATATAGCACTTTGTATAATTAACATACTACATGTAATAGTAATAATGATTATAATAATATCTGCATTTATACAGCAGCTTAAGGTTTGCAAAGTACTTTATAAATGTTATTTCAACTGATGCTCATAAGAACCCTGGGACGTAGGTGCTATTATTATATACCCATTTTTACCAATGAGGAAACAGGCTTAGGTAGGTTAAATAATTCACTCAGAGCCTCATAATTAATGTGTCTATGGATGGGATTTACACTCAGGTCTTCATCACTTCAAGTCTGACACCCAGTCACTTCACTTGATCACAAGCCTACACTGTACCTAGGGAAGGTATTTTTATCCTTAATAAAATGTAAGCTCTTGGAGGCAGAGACTTTTTTGCTTGTGTCTTTTCATCTCTAATGCTTTGCATAATATCTAACACTCAGTAGGTACTTATTAAACTTTTCTACATTATGTGATAAGTTCGCTGGGAGAGTTATAAAGCACTAAAAAAGGAGCACAGAGGAGAGAGAAGTTACTTCTATCTGTACGGTGGAGAATTTCAAAGAGAAGGTAGGGTTTTTGATGGGTCTTGAAGAATCTATAAGCTTGTTACAGGACTAGGAAGAAGCTGTTCTACCTGGAAGTAATGAGTTTAATAAAGGTTAAGAGGAGGGGAAGAGTCAGTTCATTTGAACTAGAACTTAAAATATATTTAGTAGTTTAAGAAAAAAAAAAACTGGAAGAATAAATGCGACACAAATTTGAAGATTCATCCAAAAGATGAACTATTCAAATCAGATGAATTCACCCAAAGATGAAAGTTCTAGAATGCCAAGCTAATGATTTGGGGCTTTACTCACCAAGGGGTTACTGAAGGCTTCTTGTTATTGTTTTAAAACAGGGGGATAACACCAATAGACCTGTGCTTTAAGAAGACTAATCTGACAGCCGTGGAAGGACACAGTGAATAAATGAACAAATTAGTAAACTATGAAAATAGTTTAGGTGGTAGCTAATGAAAGTAACCATGACAACAAATTAAATAGTACTTTAAGATCTGTAAATCTCTTTACATATATTATTTTGATTCCCCACAGCAATCCTATGAGATAAATAGCACCATCATTATTTTACAGATAAGGGAACAAAGACAGGACAAAAGACTTGCTAAGGGTCACAGAGCTAATAAGTTTCTGAGTCAGAACTTGAACTCTGGTCTTCCTGACTCAAAGTCTAGTACTCTATTCACTGTGCCACCTGTCATGGTGGCAGAAAGAATGGAAATGAAGTTATTATTTGAAGATCAATTGTAAAGGAATAACCATTAGCTCTTAGTGACAAGTCAATAAGCATTTCCTAAATGTTTAATATTGTCATTCATTTCAAGAAACCATTCATTTGTCTTCCTAAATCCCTAATATGCAGGATTTGCTATTAGGTTTAACTGCAAGTCATGTCATAATCTTCATGTCTTGGTCCTCTTCAAGATTAAAGTACAAACACAATACTAAGCCCTGAGGAGGCAAAGAATGACAAAAGACAGTCCCTGCTCTGGAATTTATAGACTAGTAGAAAAGACATCATGTAAACCACTATGTATTAATAAGACACATACAGGATAAATTGGAGACCAAGCACAGAGGGAAGGAAGTGGCAATGAAGGGATTCAGGAAGAGCACCTTATACAAGGGAAGACGTCAACTGAGATTTGAAGGAAGTCAAAGAAACTAGGAGAGTGTGATGAAGAGGAAGAAAGTTCCAGTCTTGGAGATAGCAAGTGAAAATGTCCCTGGTCAGGATATGGAGCACCTAGTGTGAGGAAGAATAAGGAGGCCAGTGTCACTGGATCACAAGGTATAGTGGTATAATGTGTTGGGGATGGAGAGAAAGAGGAAGATTGTGAGTGGGTAGAAGATATACTGTGTAAAGGGACTTGTTGCTATTTGTCCTTTTTTTTGTGAAAAGTTCCAATCATATGTAGCGCAGTTCAGGAAACATAGAGTGCATGCAGCGCAGTCCAGGAACAGACTTCAGAGAGCTACCAGCTGCATGAGTTCCCAGACTGCTCAACATAAAAACAGCTTCAAAGATCAGTGGGATGGCCCCTTCACCTAGGAAAGGGGAGCACAGTCTGGACCCCCGGCAACAGCCACTGCAATGGCAGCTTCCATTTTTGGAGCCCTCTGACTAGAACCCCCGGGGAAATTGAGTAGCTGACCTGAATCTCAGCTCTGAGCTGAGCTCTGACAAAGAACTCAAAAGTCAAGTAACTGGCTGGGAAAATGCCCCCAAAAAAGGGAAAAAGAATAAGACAATAAAAAGTTACTTTCTTGATGAACAGGTATTTTCTTGTATCTGTTCAGATGAGGAGGAACAATTTAGGTCTTCAGAGGAAGACCTAAAAGTCAAGGCTTCTGCATGCAAAACCTCCAAAATAAATATGCAATGGTCTCAGGACATGGAAGAGCTCAAAAAGAATTTTGAGAATTAAGAGAGGTGAAGGAAAAATTGGGAAGAGAAATGAGAACAATGCAAGAAAACCATGAAAAGCAAGTCAACAGCTTGCTAAAGGAGACCCAAAAAAATGCTGAAGAAATTAACACCTTAAAAATAGATTAACTCAAATGGCAAAAGAGGCCCAAAAAGCCAATGAGGAGAAGAATGCTTTAAAGAGCAGAATTAGCAAAATGGAAAAGGAGGTTCAAAAGCTCATTGTAGAAAATAGTTCTTTAAAAAATTATAACAGAGCAGGCAGAAGCTAATGACTTTATGCGAAACCAAGAAGTTACAAAACAAAACCAAAAGAATGAAAAAATAGAAGATAATGTGAAATATCTCACTGGAAAAACAATAGACCTGGAAAATAGATCCAGGAGAGGAAGTTTAAAAATTATGAGACTACCTGAAAGCCACAATCAAGAAAAAAAAAATGAGCCTAGATATCATCTTTCATGAAATTAGCAAAGAAAGCTGCCCTTTTCTAGACCCAGAAGGTAAAATAAATATTGAAAGAATCCACTGATCACCTCCTGAAAGAGATCCACAAAGAGAAACTCCTAGGAATATTGTAGCCAAATTCCAGAGTTCCCAGGTCAAGAAGAAAATATTATAAGCAGCTAGAAAGAAATAATTCAAGTATTGTGGAAATACAATCAGCATAACACAGGATCTGGCATCTTCTACATTAAGGGATCAAAGAACTTTCAATAGGATATTCAGGAAGTCAAAGGAACTAGGACTAAAACCAAGAACCACCTACCCAGCAAGACTAAGTATAATACTTCCTGGGAGAAAAATGGTAATTCAATAATGTAGAGGACTTTCAAGCATTATTGATGAAAAGACCAGACCTGAAAAGAAAATCTGACTTTCAAACACAAGAATCAAGAGAAGCATGTAAAGGTAAACAGGAAAGAGAAATTATAAAGGACTTTCTAAAGTTGAACTGTTTACATTCCTACATGGAAAGACAATATTTGTAACTCTTGAGAGTTTTCTCAGAATTTGGGTAGTTGGAGTGATTATACACACACACACACACACACACACACACAGAGAGAGAGAGAGAGAGAGAGAGAGAGAGAGAGAGAGAGAGAGAGAGAGAGAGAGAGAGAGAGAGAGAGAGCACAGGATGAGTTGATTAAGAAAGGATAATATCTAAAAAAATAAAATTAAGGGGTGAAAGGGGAACATATTGGGAGGAGAAAGGGAAAAATGGAATGGGGCAAATGATCTCTCATAAAAGAGGCAAGAATAAGCTTATTCAATGGTGGAGAAAAGGGAGGAAGTGAGAGAGAAAAAATGAAACTTACTTTCTTCATATTTTGCTTAAGGAGGGAATAATATGCTCACTCAATTTGGTATGAAAATCTATATTATACTATAGAAAAATAGGGGAGAAAGGGGCAAGTGGGATTAGAGGGATGAGAGAAGAGAGGGCAAATGGGAAGACATAATTAGAAGTAAACATTTATGGGGAGGGACAATGTCAAAAAAAAGAATAGAATAAATGGGGGGCAGGTTTGGATAGAGGGAAATATAGTCAGTCTTTCACAAGGTGACTATTATGGAAGTCTTTAGCAAAACTACACATATATAGTCTTGAATTGCTTGCCTTCTCTGTGAGGGTGGGTGGGGAGGGAGGAAGAGACAGAAGTTAGAATTCAAAGTTTTAGGAACGAATGTTGAGAACTGTTTTTGCATGTACCTGAGAAATAAGAAATACAGGTAATGGGCTATAGAAATCTATCTTGTCGTACAAGAAAAAAGAGAAGATGGGGATAATGGAAGGGAGGGGTGTGATAGAAGGGAGGGCATATGAAGGGAAAGGTGTAATCAGAATGCAAGATGTTATGGAGTGGGGGAGGGGAGAGATAGGGAGAAAATTTGGAACTTAAGTTTTTGTGAAAATGAATGCTGAAAACTAAAAATTAATAAATAAACATTTAAAATTTTTAAAAAAGAAAAGGACCAATCAGATTAACTTGAGTGTGAATTGACTTTAAGTGAGGCAGAGTTGGAAACAGTCCAGAATCATCAGCCTCACTCTCTTCCAGAGTCATTGAAGTCCAGTGACAGACTGGAAAATAGGAAGGGGACAGGTTATGAAGGCTCAAAAAAAAGATTTTTACATTTGACCCTGAAGACAATACATGGAGATCACTAGATTTCATGGATGACATAGTCAAACTGGGACTATAGGAAGATTAATCTGACAGCTGAGCAGAGGGTGGACTGGTGTGGAAACAGACAAGGAAGAAACAAGAACTAGCAAGGTTTTATAGCATTCGAGGCCTGTAGTCATGAGAGTTAAGTGGTGGCAATGTCAGAGGACAAAAGGGGAATAAGAAAATTTTGGTAACATAAAATCAATAGGACTTGGCAATTGATTAAATGGGGGGAAGAGAGGGATGGATAAGAGCAAAAAAAGAGTCACAGGTGATGAGAAAGATGTTGGTATCCTTCACAGTAACAGGGAAATTAAGAAGAGGGGAAGTTTCCAAGGAGGTTAGACAATGAGTTCAGTCTGAGGTATGTTAAAGTTAAGGTGTCTAGTAGACATCTGGTTTGAAATGTCCAACAAGTGGTTGAACATGCAAGAACAGAGGTCACAAGACTAGTGAGAGCTAATCAAATAAACTTGAGAATCACCATCAGCATAGAGATGATAGTTGAGTCTATGGGAACTTTCACATTAAGTGATAACAGTATAATGGGTGTAGAGAAACTTGTGAAATTTGGCATCATTAACAGAAATGGGAAGTCAAGAGAAAGAGTTGGTTTAGGGAAAAGGAGGATGAGTTTATTTTAGCCATTAAGTCTGAGGTACCAAAGAAGTATCTAAACATATATAGGGTATATGGAGGAGAAATAGTAGGAGAAGATAGAATAGATCTGAAGAAAAGATGTTAAGGTAGAAGTAGATATTTGGTATTGATTTATATGCAGTTGATAGTGGAGGTTGTGGCATTGAAAGAGATCTCTGAAGGAAGTGGTATAGAAAGAAGCTTGAAAAAGACAGGATTTTGGAGAATTCCTATGTTTAAAGGGCAGGAGGAGACAAAGAAGTCAGCTAAGGAGATAGAAGGAATTTTCAGAAAGGCAGAAAAAAGAGGGTAATGAAAGATTTTTAAAAAAAGCTTTAAGGAAGAGTTTTAAGGAGGATTGGGTTCATAACTTAGTTCAGTTCCTATATAACATATTCCCAGTAAGCTGCAAGTCCAAGCCCATTCCCATCATCCACAAATTCTGCAGAGAGATCTAGGAAGATAAGGAATAAGAAGAAAGACAATTGTTTTTAATGTTAAAAGATAATTGCTGGCTTTCCAGGGAGAAGACTCAGTACATTTAGGACAGAAGGCTTCAATAGCACAATCTAAAGACTACATAGTGGTAAAGAAATAGAAGCAACCATCATAGACTTTGAGTGATTACAAATCTTTGCTAGGCAGCTCTACACAGAATGTAATCTTCAAGCATGAACGTCCAAAGGACCTCTTCCTCCATAGGGCATCCCTCTTGCATTGGATATCTTGTACCATATCAGAAATCACTTTGCCAAGTATATATTTCCTTGTTTTATACTGTTAGAAATTAGTTTTTTTTTTTTAATTAGAGGGTCATTGACTAGAGTTATAACATTGATTATAATATTTCTGAAGAAATTTTCTATGATTATAACAAATGGATAGGAGATATCTTATTGTAAAACAGCCTGTAAGACAGGGTTTTATTTTTACTGGGTCAAATGTGTTGTTCTTTCTCTTAATCAACAAATAAGGAGCAAAATGACCTTGAAAACCTTACATCTTCTAGTTAATTGTGAAATAGTAAAGGTGTGGTCCATTATTTAATATTGTTTGCAACAATCTACATGTTAATACACGTGAAAAAGACCTAATGAACAAAAAAAATCTGTTGTCCATCTTTCCCCATGTATTTGGAAAGACACCCTATAGACCTCATCCAACAGTGCACATATTGTTATTGTGTTTATCCTTCATTGCCAAAGATGACCATACCATCAGAGAAATGATGACATGACTTGCACTTGACTTTGTTTTGAGTGAGGGAGGGCTGTTCAGGTCATCAGTCTCACTTCTCCTCCAGAGGCATCTGAATCCAGTGGCCAGAGATTCATCAGGATGACTGGAGATGACCCAGGATGAGGCAATTGGGGTTAAGTGACTTGCCCAAGGTCACATAGCTAGTGAATGTCAAGTGTCTGAGGTGAGATTTGAACTCAGGTCCTCCTGACTCCTGCACTGGTGCTTTATCCATTGTACCACCTAGCTGCCCAACAGATCACGTATACTGGACAGACAATATAGATGACCATTGAGTTATGTCAATAACTTGAG
Organism: Notamacropus eugenii; assembly: GCF_028372415.1. Taxonomy (NCBI): domain Eukaryota; kingdom Metazoa; phylum Chordata; class Mammalia; order Diprotodontia; family Macropodidae; genus Notamacropus; species Notamacropus eugenii. The sequence continues at coordinate 285,627,357 of NC_092876.1, forward strand.
TGGTCAAGCCCATGGTTGAGAAATAGGAGAAGAGAGAGCTATGTTGTTTTAAGGAAATTGCAAAGCATCTTTAATGAGTCCAAACTTCCAGGGAAAGCAAAAGCTCATCTTTTAATATCAACCTTTTTTCAATATTGCCAAGTGGCAGCAATTCATGAAATGTGATTTCCTCCAAAAACTAAAAAAAGGGAATCCCATATTGAATTCAATGAACAAGATCATATTGGAAGTGAGTAGCCTGAAAGGTATAACCAAGGAGAAATTCTAAAGAATGGATTAAAATCAAGGTATTATATCCTAGAAAGTTAGGAAGAGAAATGTGCTGCTCACAGCACAAGAGGCAGATATAATTTTGTTATTAATAATTCTGAGACCTTAACTAGGTAAAAACATATTTAAACACTCAGTCAAAATCCCTTAGATTAAGTATGAAAGACTGAAAGTAACTCCAAGAATTGAAATGTAAACAGAAAATAAATTTTTCCAATTTGGGAGGAAATTTTATTATGCCTTGTGGGTCTTATTTATTTATTTTTGTAAGTACTGAGTTATTAATTATGAAGAATTTAAAACATTGGCACTTGGGGCCTAAGCAATATTTTGAGGAGAAAAGGTTAAGGCTGAACTGGGGTAGACGAAAGAGATATTGAAGAGCCTCATTGACTTTACCAAAATCTCAGAGAAGAATTTCTTTTTTTTTTTCTTTTTTTCTTTTTTAATGTTTAACAATCACTGCCATACAATTGAGATTTTATCCCCCCCACACCTACCCCCCACTATCCCCCTCCCTCCCCACGACTGCATACAATTCTGTATAGGTTCTACATATACTTTCCTATTGAGTGTATTTTCACTATAGTCATGGTATGTAGTCAGACTAAAATAAATGAAAGAAATCATATAACAAATCAAAACATGATACACAAAAACTTACACATACACAAACATGATCTGCTACATTTTGGGAATGACTTCCATATTTCTTTCTCAGAGAAGAATTTCTAAGCTCAGGTAAGGCCCAAGAAATGGTTAACTTATTTTTTTCCTCTAGTTCCTTACTCTCAGTGTATTTTTCTGTCTAGATACATACATATATATATATATACACACACATAGATGTATGTATATACGTATGCAAAAGTGCTTACATGTATGTATAGATATACTCAAATATGATATAACATAACAACATGACAATACAACTTATAGATTATTCTTACAATGTGAATTTTCTTCTAGTTTCTGATATTAGTTTTAGTATAGGTTTAGTATGGTGAATACTTTGCCCATCCCCACCTCCCATTGCCTAAAGATCAGATGTGCTAGATTTCAACCCACTCTCATTGTTTTCTGATATCCTTAAAGAGTACTGGAGTTAGAGGTATCCAGTCTTTCCGCCGTTTCTTCAATCTCCTGCTAATCATGCTCCTAATTTTAAGGGCCTTCTTCACCCCTGTTCTATTAAAACATTTGACAGTCAAATAGCTTTTTAAAGGAATGTTTACTTCAAAGGTATAAAAAGAATACACATATATCATTTGCCCCCTCCCCTCTAACAAATGGGGGCATAATCCTCTCTTTGGGGAGAAAAGGAGGATTGGGTTCATAACTTAGTTCAGTTCCTATATAACATATTCCCAGTAAGCTCCAAGTCCAAGCCCATTCCCATCATCATCTTCAGTTTCTGTCCCTGTACCCTTAGTTCTTTACTGCTGGGAAGCAACATCTGACCTTACATATTACTAGACCTCCAAGGTCACTATGGCTCGAGATATTAACTATAGGGACTCAACTGTCTGTGTCTACAACTGAAAAGAAAAATGAAACTGACCAAATCTATAAGCCTAAATTTTGAGGTCGCAAGTCCTAAAAGGAGGTAGGGGGCAGGGGAGGTAGTTCTTCCTTCTACTCAGCTCAGTTCATGGCATCCATAATACAGGTAGAAAAGACCTTCATCCCTCAGGATGGTGCTGGAAAGAGAAAGACTGTCTCAGTCCGGCAATTTTAAAGGCATAGCCATCGCACCTATATAGTCACTGGGAAAGAGGCTACTTCCACAAACATGGTAAGAGAACAGCATGTTTTCTCCCAGAAGCAGGTTCCTGTCATCTCCTACATGGATGTTTCTATCTTTGATGATATGAGCATGTGTCAAAACTCAATTACACTACTAACTATTTGTGTCATCTTGGCAAAGTCACCTCATCTAATCTTGGCAAAGTCATCTCATCTAACTGTACCTAAATTTCATATTCCGCTAAATGAAGTGAGACCATATTAATTTTAAGGACCATTCCAGTTAGAAATCTGTGACTTAGTGATCTTTAATATAATAAAGTTAGAGAATGAACTTTTGCTTTCTTCTCTCTTTATCCTCCTCTCCTTCCCTCCACTCCCATCTCTTATTTACATCCAGGATTTTCAAAAATGAACATTTCTCATTGTGAACTTTCAGTCTTTGTTACACATTCTATAAAGGAATAAGTGAACCTGAGAAACACATGTTCATGCAAATAATTTCTTCAGAATTTATCTGTCAGGATATTTAGCATAGGTAGTGTTCTTCTATCACTAAATGTATCTAGAGTTTATGAAGAATCTTCAGTGGAAAGTGCTAAAATGGATGTGAATATAATAACATTCTCCTGATGAAATAATGCTTTCGTGTCACATGAAATGAAACTGTCAGCCTTCCTTTGTAGACCTCTCTCAGGCTTAAGAAAGGGTCCTTGACAGTTCCAGTATTGCCTTTAAATAACATATTGAAATGTAGATTAAGACCATACATCTTAAAATGTTTGGAAAGTCTTTTCATTTCAAGACTTGTAGAAAAGCAAGTAAACATTAACTTGACTTGTTATCTTTTAGCATTTCCTTCTGAAGTTTGATCTCCCTCTAAACCTAACAGTTACAATTTTTTAGATGCACTGTGGGTGACCTAGCCAATAGGCCAATAGCATCAGCATGATTTTATGTTAGTAAATCAACAGAGGGGTCTATTTATAAATGAGGAAAATGGAGCTCCCACAGGTATTTAAGAAGCAGTTCTAGGATTTGAATTGAGGTCCACTAACTCCAAATCTAGGGCTTTCCATGAAATCATTCTTTCTCTTGACATGGCGAAACTAACTCTTGTCATACCTACCATTTAGATTATTGTTGGGCCAACAACTTTCTTTTCATCTGGCCCAGAAACTATTTCACTGATTCTAGGAGCCTAGTTCTAAAAATATTACTCCTAGGATAATGAGACTTGGCTCAGGAACTATTCCACTGGCTCCACAAATTCCTCCATGTTTTAAAAGTTACTTTCATTCGCTGAATTCCCTGAGGTTGTCATTGCTTCTCTCCTGTCATTTAAACTCACCTAGGAGAAGGAGATGCTTTGTCTCTGTGAAAATGAATCTAATCACTGTCTTCAGCCTGTTTCCTTTCTTTGTATCTGTCTCCAGCTCTTGCCCTTTTGCCTCTGCTTCCTCTCCCCCCCACCACGCACACATTTTCTGTGTGTTTATATACATGTATCTTTCTCATTAGAATATAAGCTCCCTGAGAATAGAAATTGTTTCATTCTGTCTATTTGTATACCCAGGGCCTAACACTCCTACTTACAGATTAGAGATGGTTAAGTTCACATTTGCTATCACACCACCATGTGATCATGTTCCGTTCTACTTTTCTAGTTCCCTTAGCATATTTTGAGAAGAGAACATTGTTTGGCAAAAGTGGTGTTAAAAATGGAATATGCAGTAGAGATGCAATTGCTTCAGTACTAGATGCATGCAGATGCGTATCAAATGTATATAAACATCAGAATACAGATAAGAAAATATTGGCCTGATTTCAAATGAGATGGAAACAAGATATTAAAAAATAAAATTTATCACAAATGAAATGGAAAAGGATCAGGGCCCAGGTATGTAGAACCTCTGGGGCCTCTAATCCAAAGAAAGAAAAAGAAAATTAACATTAAAATTCCTCATGAAAGTTCTCCTATTCTCATGCCATTTGTTAACCTCTCAACATGTAAAATGTTGAAAATGGAGTAAATATCCTTGTTTTTCCATAGACTCTATCAATATGAAAATCTTAAACTTTTCTTCAGAAAATATTTTTTCATCTAATTTAAGACTAGCTATCAATGCAGTATTTCCCCCTCTACATTGTCTGAGGAAAATTGTAAAAGGATATTCTTTTAAGATAAAGAGATGGACATATTTTACTGTTGATGTAAAGGAAAAAGTGGCATTTCTTTAAAGAATGAAGTGTAGGATGGGATGATCTAAACTTGAATAGAGAACCATGTCTCATTAAACTGATGGAGTTCCCAATTGCTATTGAATTGGCTAAACTGGAATTAATTTTTCTGATCACTCTTCTCTCCAGCCCCACCCTGCCTTTAAAAGAGAACACTGAAAAATAATACTTTAGAAATTAATAATAACAATAATCATATTTTAAAATAAAGAATTTTGGAATGAGAAAATACTCCTTTCATCTCCAAGATTTATTTTCTTTTACCAAAGAAAATAAAATCAAATAAGAGAATATTTGCAATGTCCTTGGCACAGTGCCTGGCAAAAAGGAGATTCTTAATAAGTGCCCAATACCTTTTCCTTCTCCAAAGCAAACATGAGAAGAAAGATCAGCCACCTAGAATTGATTGGAGATGTGTTGTGGAGTAAGGATTGGGAAAAAGATATGTTCTTCATTGTGGAAACTTTTACTAGCAAATTTTACTGGCAAATTACTTCCCTACTTAGGTAAAAAAATAAATTAGATTGAACAAACTGAGAAAAAAAGGGTGACGGGTAATATTTAGCAGTCATTTGAAAAGGGAAGCTTAATTTCCTCTATTAAATAACCCATCTTCATTATTTGGTGCATACTTCATTTTATAACTTGTATTGCTAAATATTTTACTTTTCAGTAACTTTCAGAAAGATATGAGTACAGACTCTTTTTCTGATGCATATTCGTTATGGGCCCATGGAAAAGAAATTTAACTACTCAGTATTCTAAGTAATTCTTTAAGAATCTAAGCTACAGAGAAGTTGCCTGTATGCATTAGCAAATGGAGTTTCCATGATGGAATTTACTGCATCTTAAAAGCCTCAGACATTTGTGTATCATTTGAATTTATTGACTAAATATAGAATCATACTACTCATACCATTCTTTTAGTTTAAATTATCTTTTGTTGATGTGCACAGAAACACAGTCTACCATAGACCACCTCGTCCAACCTCTACCTGAAGAATCTACATTATGACATGAGTAGCCTGAAAAGGAGCATCCATCTCTTCCTTAAATAAATTTGGGGAAAGGGAATCCAGGACATTCCAATGAAACCTGTTCTCCTTTTGCATATGGCTAAGTGTTAGGAAGATTTTTCCCCCCAGGAAGCCTTAAAATATGTGAAATTTCTACCCACTGTTCCTATTTCTTCTTTCTACACCTAGTTGAGCAAGACAAATTTTTCTTTTGCATGACAGTCTTTTAAGTACTTGAAGTTATCTATAACATATCCTCTCAGTCTTCCCTTTACTATACATTATATCACCATTTTCTTTTATTAGTTTTCATATGGCATGATCTCCACTCAACAACCTGGTTGACATCCTCTGCATATTCCATAATTGTTAAGCATCTTATTGAACAACTGAATAAAACCTCCAGATATTGCGTAACTTGAACAGTATAAAGAGGAATTATCCTACTTTTTATTCTGCATACTATATTACTCTTCAAATAGCCTAATATTGCATACAATAGAAAGAACTTTGGACTTGATATCATAGAATCTGAATTTAAATTACTTTCTGACAATATCTGTATGATTTAGGAAAAAGTCACCCCAACTCATTAGGGACCAGAGCTATAATATTGTTCAGTTGGAACTGATAACCTCTGGGCAGCTAGGTGGAATAAAGGACCAAGTCTGCAGTACTGAATTCAAATGTGTTCTCAAGACATTTACTGTCTGTATGAGCCTCACCAAGTCACTTAACCTTGTTTGCCTCAATTTCTTCATCCGTAAAATGAGCATATAAAGGAAATGGCAAGCCAATCCATTATCTTTGCCAAGAAAATCCCAAATGGGGTCACAGACAATTGAACACGACTGAAGATAACTGAAGAAAAACAAAGAATCCTTTCCAACTCTACAGCCACAGTCTATGTATTTATTCTTTTAAAAACAATGTAATACTGTTGACTTATATTGAATTTTCAGTCCACCAAAACCTCATCTTTTTCAGAGGGACTGTTATGTTCTCATTTGGCTTATGAAAGTGATTTATTGAACTCAAATAATAGTAGTCTCTATTAAATTTCCATGTATTAGATTTGGTACAATATTCAACACTGTAGGGATATTTTGAACATTGACTCTAATGTAATATGTTACCACTCTGTGGCATGAAAATTGAATTAAGTGTGCCAACTATATGTCCAGATTTTTTCTAATATTCTGCCTTCCCTCACAAGGAAAAGAAAATGAAGTTAGTCTGGTATCACTTGTTGTTTGACAAAGCCATGCTAGTTTTGTTTTTTTTTAATGATAATCTCTCCATGTTCTAGATATTTATAAATCATCTCTTTAATAGTATAATCTAGAATTTTTGCCAAGAATTAGTCAGAATCAAGTTCTCTGGCAAATAATTTGTAGACATTTTTATCTTTTGAGAATTGGCATAGCATTTCCCATTGTTCAGTCTTGTAATACCTCTTCAGTTCTCCGTGATCTTTCATAGATCTCTGACAGTGACAGAATAATCACAGCCAATGGTGCTTTCGATATTTTGTTTTCTAATTCTAGGATGATTTGCTGTCTTCCTCCTTCTTCACTATCTGTTTCCTTTTCCTGGGCTTCAGTTCCTTATTAGAAGCATATGATCCGTTTGTTCTACTCTAAGGTTTATTATCCTAGTCACAGAAAAATGGAAGCAAGGTAAAAATTGGATATTTTCTCTTTTTTGTCTTTATCTATTATATCATTACAAAACTGCAAGCAATGCCCCTAATGATTCTTTAAACCTTTTCTTATTACAAATATATTTTGTGGGCTATTTGGGGCTACCTCTTATTCCTGCCAAGTTTGTATCAATTTGAGTTGTAACATTCCTGACCAAAAAAATACTATGTATCATTTTTTATTCATCATCCATTACCTTCCATGGTTTTATGCAATCTTCTGTGCATAGGTACATAATATAAGTCTAAGTTAGTCAATGGTTCCCTTGTATATCCATATCAGTCTCTTTAGAGAAATTCTCTTTTTACTGCTTATCAGAATTGTATCTTTGTTTCTTCAGCATTTCCTCAAGAATTTCTCATCTTTAGTAGGCTGCTGTAGAATTTTGGTTCATGAGAACTTACCTATCCCTTGAAATCTTCACTCTTGAAATTCTTAAGTGAAATTTCTTCATGGTTCTCATTATTTTGTTTTACTTAAGCTATAAGTTCTTCTTAATTGAGTCCAGAATAGCAATTCTCCTCTTTGCTTAATCCATTTTTTGATGGGTGGCATAATCATTAAGGACAATTAAGAAACTATTAGTGGTTCTTTTAGGAGAGAGACAGACAGAGAGACATGGAGACACGGAGACAGGGAATACTAGAAAATGCATGTTATCATTAAAATTTCACATCATCACCATATCTTTCTTTCATGTCAGGCTTGTGGTCTTTTTACACAACTAATCTATTTCCTTCATCTATCCAAATGACCTATGGTATACTTTGATGAAAATGTTACTACTACCTTTGCTTTTTACTGGCCTTTATAGAAATGCTTTTCATCATAATTGTTTCTACATCTCACCACAAGAGTAGAACTTCCTGATGATCTATACTCCATCCACCAATCTTTATTTTTTTAGTTGTTCTTTTCGAATGGTTCTTTCCCAAAACATATTGCATTCATGATCCTTTCTGTCACATCCTAGTGAAGTATAAGAAGTAAAATCATGCTCCTCTCCCACTCACTCCCACATGCACACACACCTTTGCACTATGTTTTTAGCTCAATTGCTTATTACCCATACAATTTTGTTTTGTGTTTTGTGGCTGTGAAGTTGGAAAAAATACAAAGTAATGTAACTCAGAGATCTTTGCAAGGTAGCTTTTATTAAAATTTATACTCCTCTGAATCTTGGGATTCATAGCTAGGAAAGAATTTAGAGTTCAAAGTATCTTAAATTTTTATGTGAAAGGGACATAGAGTTGAGGAAGAGTGGAGCCAAGATGGTAGACTAAGGCAGGAACTCACCTGAGCTCTCTAAAATTCACTTCCAAATAGCTAAAAAAAAGTTTCAAAATGAATTCTGGAATGACAAAACTTAACAGGGTGAAACAATTTTATAACTCAAGACAACTAGAGTCAGCAGGAAATGTTTGTATCACTTGGGCCAAAGGGTAACATAGTCCAGCACAGACAGTATCTGGACAAGCCAGCAACAAGATGTACCCCAGAATGCCAACAGCCAAGCCTAAAGGCCTGAGACAGACCAGAACTAAGTCCAAGCAGCACCCCAGAGGCCTTAGAGCGACCCTTTGTTCATGACAGAGGTGAAGTCCCACAGTCCTGGTGCAAGTCTGTAGGAAGGTCTTATTCCCCTTCAAAGACCCTTTGAAAGTACTCCCTCCACCACAGAAGCAGAGCTCAACTTTGTCATAAAAGTCATGAAATAGTTGGAAAAAATAATAAAAAAAGCAAAGAAAAAGAGTTAGAACATGGTGGTGCCAGGGAAGATCAAGATACAAACTAAAGAAAAGATAACAATGTGAAAATGACAAATGGAAAATATCAAAGAAAAATGCAAACTGGTCTCAGGTCCAAAAAAAACTCCGGGAAGATCTTAAAAAGGACTTCAAAAAGTAAAGAATATAGAAGAAAATGGGGGAAAGAAATGAGAGTTTTGCAAGAGAAGAATGAAGAAAAACCACAAATTGGTAAAAGAAAAACAAAATTTTGAAAAAAAATTGTACAGAAATTCACTGAAGAAAGTAGTGCCTTAGTAAGTAGAATAGGCCAAGTAGAAAAGGATGTATTAATCCACTGAAGAAAACAACTCATCCAAATGGTAAAGTAGTTATAAAAATTCACTGTTAGAATTGAACAATTGAAAGCTATTGACTCCATGAGACATCAAGAAACAGTAAAACAAAATCAAAAGAATGAAAACAATAGTAAAAAAAAAAATTATAAAATATCTCATTGGTAAAACAACTGGTCAGGATAAAAAAGATCCAGGAGAGAAAATTTAAGAAATATTAGATTTCTTGACAGCTATGCTTTAAAATAAACAAAGAACCTGGACATCATTTTTCAAGAAATTACATAGAAAAACTATCCAAATATCTTAGAATAAGAAGGAAAATAGAAATTGAAAGAATCCACTAATGGCTCCCTAAAAGAGATTACAAATTGCAAATTCCCAGGAATATTATAACCAAATTTCAGAGCTCCCAGGTCAAGAAGAAAATTCTGTAAGCAGTCAGAAACAATTCAAATATCATGGAGTCACATTCAGGATTACACAAGACTTAGTAATTTCTAATAAGATATTAGGCTATTGGAATAAGATATTCCAAAAGGCAAAGGAGCTAGCATTACAATCAAGAATCACCTTTCCAGTGAAACTGAGTATAATCCTTCAGGGTTAAAAGTGGGTCTTCAGTGAAACAGATTACTTTCAAGCATTCCTGATGGAAACACCAGAGCTGACCAGAAAGTTTGATTTTTAAATACAAGACACAATAGAAGGGAAAAAAGGGATACATGGAAAAGAGAAAATAAGGGGTTCAATAAGCTTAAATTGTTTATTTTCCTACATGGGAAGATGATAATTGGAAGAACTGTATCACTATTAGCATAGTTAGAAGGAGTATACATAGACAGAGGGCACAAGTATAAGATGACTATGATGGGATGATATAAAAAAAATTAGGGGTGAGAAAGAAGATTCCACTAGGAGAGGAGGAAAGGGAGAACTATATCAAGATAAATTATCTTATATGAAGAGGTCAAAAAATACTATTCCAGTGGAGGAAAAATGGGGTGGTGGTAGACAATATTTGAGCCTTATTCTCATAAGAATTGTCTCAAAGAGGGAAAAACATACATGCTCAGTTGGATGTAGCAATTCATCTTATGGGAAAGTGGGAGGGAAGGGGAAAGGGGAAGGAGAAATAAAAGAAAGATCAGATTGGAAGAGTCAGTGTTCTAAAGCAAAACAATTTTGAGGAGGGACAAGATGAAGGAGAGAGAGGGGATAAATGGGGGAAAAATAAGATAGAGGGATATACATTGTGATCATAACTGTGAATGTGAATAGGATGAACTCATCCATAAAATAAAAGCAAATATTAGAGTGGATTAAAAAATAGAATCCTACAATATGTTGTTTGCAAGAAACACACTTGAACCTGAGAAACATACACAGAGTAAAAGTAAGAGTCTGGAAAAAAATTTATTATGCTTCATCTAAGTTAGAAAAGGAGGGGTAGCAATCATGATCTCAGATAAAGCAAAAGCAAAACAAAATCTAATTAAAAGAGATAAGGAAAGAAAATTTATCTTGCTAAAAAGTATCAAAGACAATGAAGTAATTCAATACAAAACACATATGCACCATACAGTATAACATGCAGATTTTTAAAGGAGATATTAAATGGGTTGCAGGATGAAATAGACAGTAAAAATATATTACTGGAGAATCTCAACTTACCCCTCTCAGAACTAAATAAATCTCACAAAAAAATAAATAAGAAAAGAGTGAAGGATGTTAAGAGAACTTTAGAAAAGTTAGATATAATTGAACTCTAGAGAAAACTGAACAGGGATAGAAAGGAATATGCCTTTTTCTTAGCAGTACATGACATTTACACAAAAATTGATCATGTAGTACAGCATTTAAAACTTCACAAGAAAGTACAGAAAAGCAGAAATATTAAATGAATTCTTTCAAATCATATTAAAATAAAAATAACATTCAGTGAAGGACCATGGAAAGAGAGATCAAAAATTAATTGGAGACTAAATTATCTAATCCTAAGGAATGAGTGAGTCAAAGAAAAAATCATGGAAACAATCAATAATTTCATCAAAGAGAATGACAACAATGAGAGAACACTGAAATTTATAGAATGTAGTCAGAACAAGTCTTAGCTGAAAATTTGTATCTCTAAATGCTTACATCAATGAAACAGATAAAGAGCAGATCAATGAATTGGACATGCAACTGAAAAAGAAACTAGAAAAAGAGTAAAATTAAAAATCCATAATTAAATGGCAAGTTGGAAATTCAGAAAATCAAAGGAGAGATCAATAAAATTGAAAGTAAGAAGGCCACTGGGCTAATTAATAAAACTAGGAGCTGATTTTGTGGGAAAAACTAACAAAATAGATAAACCAATTGTTAATTTGATTTTTGAAAAGAAAATAAAATTAGCAATATCAAAAATGGAAAAGGGCAAATTCACTATCAATGATGAGAAGATAAAAGCAATTATTAGGACCTATTTGTCCAATTATATGTTAATCTGATAATGTAAATGAAATGTATATTTATGAAAATATAAATTGCCTAGATTAACAGAAGAGGAAATAGAATACTTAAATAACCCCATCTTAGAAAAAAAAGAAATTGAACAAGTCATCAATGAACTCCCTAAGAAAAAATCCTCAGGGTCAACTGTATTCACAAGTGAATTGTATATTTAAAGAACAATCAATTCCAATTCTAAATAAATTGTTTAGGAATATAGGCAAAGAAGGAGTCTTTCCAATTTCTTTTTACAACACAAATGTGAGGCTGATACATTAACCAGGAAGAGGAAAAACAGAAAAAGAAAAGTATAGACCAATTTTCCTAATGAATATTGACTCAAAAAGCTTGAGGACATTACACCAATATGTCACAAGGACCACACACGCACTATGATTAGGTGGGATTTATAGCAGAAATGCAGGGCTGATTTGATATTAGGAAAACTATTAGCATAATTGACCATGTCAGTAACAAAACTAAAAGAAATAATGTGATTATCTCAATACATGAAGAAAAGGCCTTTGGCAAAATATAATACCTATTCCTATTAAAGGCCTTCAAAAGCATAGGAATAAATGGAGCTTTCCTTAAAATGATTAGTATCTATCTAAAACCCCCAGCAAGCATTAGTTGTAATGGGGATAAGCTAAAAGCCTTACCAATAAGATTGGGATGAAACAATTACTAATTATCACCACCTCTATTTAATATTATACTAGAAATGTTAGCTATAGCAGTTAAGACAAGAAAAAAGAAATTGAAGGAATTAGAATACACAATAAGGAAACAGAATTATCAATCTTTTCAAATGATATAATGGGATACTTCAAAAATCCTAGGGAATTAACTCAAAACAGATTGAAATAATTAACAAATTTACTAGAATTGCAGAATATAAAATGAACCTATGTAAATCATCTGTATTTCAATATTACCAACAAAGTCCAAGAGAAAGAGATAGAAAAAGAAATTCCACTTAAAAAAACTAGACAATATAAAATTGTTTGGAGTCTACCTGCCAAGAAAGATCCAGGAAGTATGTGAACACAATTACAAAACATTTCTCACATAAAATCCGATCTAAACAACTGGAAAAATACCAATTGTTCATGCATAGACAAAGTCAATATAATTAAAATGACAATTCTACCTAAGTTAGCATACTTATTCAGTATCATACCAATCAAATTACCAAAAAATACTTTAAAATTCATAACAAATTTCATTTGAAAGAACAAAAGGTTAAGAATAGCAAGGAAACTAATGTGAAAAAATATGAAGCAAACTTGCCTAGACATACCAGATCTAAAAACATGTATTATAAAAAACTAATCATCAAAACAATTCTATACTCACTAAGAAACAGAGTGGTGGATCAGTGGAATAGTAGTAAATGACCATAGGAATCTAATGTTTGAGAAACTCAAAACCCCAAGATTTTGCAACAACAACTCATTATTTGATAAAAACTGCTGGAGAAAGTAGAGAACAATATGGTAGAAATGAGGTAAAGAGTGGTATCTTACAGTATATACCAAGATAAGGCAAAAATGAACATATAATCTAGACATATCATAATCAATTAATTGAACATAAAATAATTTACCTCTATGATTTATTGATAAGGGGTGAATTTATGAGGAAAAAAAGCTTTGTGAGATGTAAAATGGACAATTCTGATTATACTAATTTTTTTTTTAAAAGTTTAGCACAAACAAAATCAATGCTATCAAGTCAGAAGGAAAGCAGAAATCTGGGAGAAAATATCTATAGCAAGTGTCTCTGAAAAAGGTTTCATTTTTCAAATCTATAGAGAACTGAGTTAAATTTATAAGAATACAAGTCATCCCATGATTGATCAGTGGTCAAACTGCCTAAAACAGGCAGTTTTCAAATAATGAAATCAAAGCTATCTATAGCCATATAAAATGCTCTAAATTACTATTGATTAGAGAAATGCATATTAAAATGACTCCGAGATACCACCTTATATCTATAAATTGGTTAATATTTCAGAAAAAGAAAATGACAAAAGTTTTAGGGAATGTGGGAAAACTGAAACACTAATGTACTATTGGTAGAGTTTTGAAGGGGTCTAACCATTCTGAAGAGCAGTTTGGAACTATGCCCAAAGGGGATATGCCCCTACTAGATTCAAATCCCAAAGAGATTTTTAAAAGGGTAAAAGGAATTATTTGTACAAAAATATTGACCAGTTTTTTATGTGATGGCAAAGAATTGAAAACTGATGGAATTCTCATTAATTGGGAATAGCTGAACAAGTTGTGGTATATGATTGCAATGAAATATTATTGTGCTTTAAGAAATGACGAGCAAGAGAAGATGGAGCCAAGATGGTGGAGTGGAAGCAGAGACTTGCTACAACTCTTCCCCCAGACCCCTCAAAAAACCTGTAAAAAATGACTCCAAACAAATTCTAAAGGAGCAGAAGCTATAAAATGACAGACTGAAGCACAAATATCCAGGCCAATACAATCTGGGCAGACAGGAAGGGTCTCTCACACTAGGCTGTTAGTAGAATACAGTTCGTTGTGGGCAACACTGGCAAGGACAAAGTAGGAGCAGGGCTTAGGGGACTGAATCACAGGTGGCTACAGTGTATTCCTGACTTCACCTCAAAAGACCAAAGACAATTTCAAAAGTCAGTGGGAAAGGTCTCTCACCTATTTGAGAGGGGAGCTTGGTCCAGCCCCAGCACCAGTGCCTTCCCCTGCCCTAGCCCCAGTCCACCTGAGCCCCAGAGCAGCTGTAGCCAAACAGCCAAGCTATAGCTGAAATGGAAGCTGCTTCTGGAGCCCTCCTCTTGTCAAAGCTCAAAATTCAAGTAATTAGCTGGAAAAATGAGCAAAGATGGAAAAAAAGAAACAGACTACAGATTCTTGCTTTCTTGGTGAATAGACATTTTCTTATATGACAAGGAAGATCAAAACATGCATCCAGAAAACAAAGTCAAAGCTTGTGCATCCAAAGTCTCTAAGAAAAATATTAATTGGTCTCAGGCCATGAAAGTGCTCAAAAAGGATTTTGAAAATCAAGTAAGAGAAGTAGAGGAAAAATTTGGAAGAGAAATGAGAATGATGTAAGAAAATCATGAAAAATGAGTCAACAACTTGCTAATGAAAACTCCAAAAAATGCTGAAGAAAATAACACCTTTAAAATTAGACTAATCTAAATAGAAAAGGAAGTCCAAAAAGTCAATGAAGAGAAGAATGCCTTAAAAAGCAGAATAAGCCAAATGGAAAAAGAGGTCCAAAAGCTCACTGAAGAAAATAATTCTTTAAAAATTAGAATGGAGCAAATGGAAGCTAATAACTTTCTGAGAAATCATGAAATTATAAAAGGAAACCAAAAGAATGCAAAAATAGAAGACAATGGAAAATGTTTCATTGGAAAAACAACTGACCTGGAAATGGATTCAGGAGAGATAGTTTAAAAATTATTGGACTACTTGAAAGACATAATAAATAAAAAGAGCCTAGACATCATCTTTCAAAAAATTATCAAGGAAAAATGCCCTGACATTTTAGAACCAGAGGGTGAAATAGAAATGGAAAGAATAGACTAATCACATCCTGAAAGAGATCCCAAAAGGAAAACTCCTAGGAATATTGTCGACAAATTCCAGAGTTCCCAGATCAAGGAGAAAATATTACAAGCAGCCAGAAAGAAACAATAACAGTATTATTGAAACATAATCATGATAACACAGGACTTAGCAGCTTCTATACTAAGGAATCAGAGAGCTTAGGATATGATATTCCAGAGGTCAAAGGAGATAGGATTAAAACCAAGAATCACCTACCCATCAAAACTGAGTATCACATTTCAGGGGAAAAAATGGAATTTCAATGAAATAGAGGCTTTCGAAGCATTCTTGTTGAAAAGATTGGAACAGAAGCATAAAAAGGTAAACAAGATAGAGAAAGCATTTTGGACTTATTAAAGTTTAACTGTTCACATTCCTACATGGAAAGATGATATTTGTAACTCATGATATATATAATGTGTGTGTATGTGTAAGTATATTTACATATGCATGTATGTGTGTATCTGTGTGTATACACAGAGACAGAGAGACAGAGTGTACAGGGTAAGCAGAATACAAAGGGATGATATTTAATAAAAAAATTAAAGGTTGAGAGGAGTAAGAGTACTAGGAATAAGAGAAAGGGAGAGGTACGATGTAGTAAATTATCTCACGTAAAAGAGGCAAGAAAGAGCTTTTACAATGGAAAGAAAGAAAGGAAAGGTGAGAGCAAATAAGTGAGCCTTCCTTTCATTGGGTTTGGTTTTAGGAAGGAATAACATACACACTCAATTGAGGACAGAAGGGGATAAGAGAGGAGGGATAACAGAAGTGATGGCATATTGGGGAAAGGGGTAATCAGAAACAAATACTTTGGTAAAGGGACAGGCCAAAGGAGAGAATTGAATAAATGGAGGCTGGGATAGGATAGAGGGAAATATAGTTAGTCTTTTACAATAACATTGTTACGAAGGTGTTTAATTTTTATAGAATAGCTTGTCTTCAATGAGGGTGCATGGGGAAGTGGGAAGGGAGAGAATGTGGAATTCAAAGCTTTAAAAATTAATTTTAGAAGTTGTTTTTACATGCAACTAGGAAATAAGATATATAGGCAATGGGGTATAGAAATCTATCTTACCCTACAGGAAAATAGAAGGAAAGGGGATGGGGGGAGGACAATAGAAGGGAAGGCAGACTGGAGGAAAGGGCAATCAAAATACACACTGTCATGGGGTGGGAATAAGAAGGAAATGGGGAGAAAATTTGAAATTCAAAATTTTGTGGAACTGAATGTTGAAAACTGAAAATAAATAAACTCATATGGAAAAATAAATGTACAAAAAGTTTTTTTTTTAAAATGAAAGAAATGATGAACAAGATAATTTCAGAAAAATCTGGAAAGACATATAATCTGATTCAGAGTGAAATGAGGAGAGTCAGGAGATCATTGTACATGGTAACAGCAATATAGTACAATGCTATATGATAGCTATTCTCAGCAAAATAAGGATCCAAGATAATTCCAAAGAACTCATAATGAAAAATACTAAACACCTCCAGAGAAAGAGTTTAAATGCAGATCAAAGCTTACTATTTCCCACGTGTTAAGTGTGAGTGTGTGTGTGTGTGTACATGTGTGTGTATGTGTCTTGGTCTGGGTTTTCTTTCATAGCCAATATGAAAATATGTGTTCCATGGTTACACACGTATAACCTATATAAAATTGCTTAACCTTTCAGGGAGGAGGGTGCTGAAGAAGGTGAGAGAGTTTAGAATTCAATTTAAAAAAAGAATGTTAAAAATTATTTTACACATAATTGGGATAAGTAAAATAGTATTTAATAAATTTTAAAAATAAACCATTGAGTCCAACTGCCTCATTTTATAGATGAGGAAAGTGAAGTCCAAACTGACTGCCAAATGTCACCAAAGTGAATGGTAGCAACTTTAGGACACATATGTGTTAGGGAACACAGGAGACAGTCAGAAGAGTAACTAATAAGGGCAGTTAACAACTTGTTTGGTTTGGGTAACTGAATCTAATTTAAGGATTCTTACCTATTTTTTGTCATGTATACCTTCTCAGAATAAGGCATTTAACATAATGAAAAAACTGCTATATTTTAGGTAGAGGGGAAAAAATATTTTTTTCTTCCAATCAAGCTAACAAATGTCCTAAAAACTATCATAACAGATACCCATTAGGTCCATGGACCCCAGGTTAAGAACTCATCACTAAAATGGAGATAGACTTGGGGAATTAATGGAGTGATTTCTTGGTCCTTAGTGGAATTTCTTCTTTTGGGTAAAGCATTCCCATTCCTGATACCTAAGAGGAAAGACAGCAATACATTTACTCACTCTACTTGCATATGTAATCTACTTTAGGTAGATGGATATAGATGGACAAGTGCTCAAAGTGTTCTACAGATACATCTTAAAGAATATATCTCTTCTCAATAATGAAACTAAGAATATTTTTTCTGATTGTATTCAGTAAGAAAAAATCGCTGGGATGAGAAGATCCCTCATGCTGAGGCTATATATGGTACGTGGAGCATTCAAGGTAAGTAATGGGGATAATCGTTGTTCATCCTTCATTTTCTAAGAGGACTGATGATATTATGGGGTGATATCTTGACTCAAGTGACTAGTGAGTGAATTGTATTTAAGTGAGAGAGAGTTGCACAAAGTGATCAGCCTCATTCTCCCAGAATCATTGATATCCAGCAGCAAGATAAAAGTCAAGATGATTATTGATGACCTGAGATGCAGTAGATGACCTTAGTCACTTCAATTTCTAACCAATTTCTAAGCACTCCACTGTACCTGCTTCAACTGCTTTGACTGCCTTCATGGACTTTAGAACAAATCATTCTTATCTGCACATTGTACTGGGGGAAGTCCTCACAAGCCTGGGGTAGACATTCCCTTAACTGACCAATGAGTGTGAGGCCTGTCAGTTACCCTCAACATGGTTTAGCCCTCCTGCCAAAACAGTTTTACTGGGGTGTGATTGCTGTGCATGCTAGCTTCTTAGAGCCACAGGTGACAGTTGGCTGTAAGGTAGATACCAAAGGTGAATGAGCAGGCCTGAAAAGGGCTTGGTAAACTCTCACACCAGAAGTACAAGTCCTCCTGAAACATCCTATACACCACAATAAGGATTGTATAGTGTATGTTGTTTTTTGATTTTTTTTCTCTCTCTTTTAATAATACTTTCTTTGCTATTATGACCAAAGGTCTTTCCAGGATAGAACTATGATCAGATATCAGACTATCAAATTTTTAAATTTTCCCACATTTTCCAGGTGAGGTAATATGCCAGCAAAAGTATAACTCCCTTTGTCCCAAACCCAGGACCTTTGTATTGTATTGTTGTTTCTGGCACTCTTTCCATGCTTGTCCTGTAATTTAATAAAATACTTTAACTATATCCACCAGTGATAGATCTTGATTTTATTTGTTACTTCTCTTCATGATCTGTTGGAAGTGAATGCTCAGATAATTTTTCTAGTATCTAGTATTTCTAATATATTTTCATATATCATTTTAAAAACTACCAAATTGACATGTTGACCTGCCTACACTGTTTTCTAATATTCACTAACTAGTAATAACACAAATAGCTCACATGTATATAGCATTTTACTATATACACACTAGCTATGTGATTCAGTGATTTAAATTTTGTTTGCTTCATTTTCCTCACCTGAAAATAGGGATTATATCAACACCTAATCTTCAGCACTTAGCACATGACCTGGCATATAGTATATTCAATATTTATTCTTCCCTTCCCTTCTCCTTTAAACTTTACAAATCATACAAAGAGCAATGTCTGGCACAAAGTAAATGCTCATTGACTTGACTTATCACAATAGTATTGTGAGGTAGGGACCAGCAGTATAATTTCATAGAGCAGTATATTAGATAGGGAGGGTTATATTTTGTGTTAGGAAGTCCTGGATCCAAATATCACCTCAGATATTCACTAGATATGTGACTTGGAGTCATTTAACCTCATATTTTATTTAACCTTATTGAATTTAAGTTCCTCAAAAGCAAAAGGGGAGAGGGGAGGAATTATAACAACCACTTCATGGGCTTGTGAGGATTGAGAATCATATAAAGACTTCTGCAAACTTTAAAGTTAATATTGTCATTGTTCCATCCATAAATTACCTACTCTGTGTTTAAAATCTCTCCTTCACTGAATCTCTGAACTAGGGAAGAAAGTATGCCATTGGAACAAATACTGACAAGTACAGAAACAATCCTGATTTTCTAATGCTGCTACCCAAAAACAGATCAAAGAAAGATGAAAAAGACCGATACACTAAAAAAAAAGCAAAAAACTAGCAATTCTTTTGGTGGTAGCAAAGAAGAGGAAACAAGATTATCTATCTATCTCTCTATCTATCTATCTATCATCTATCTATCTATCTATCTATCTATCTATCTATCTATCCATCCATCTATCTATCTATCTATCATCTATCCATCCATCCATCTATCTATCTAGTCTCTCTGTCTCTCTGACTCTTTCTATATATATTCACTCTGATGTTGGTCATTGTATGGTAGGTCCTCGGTTATCCTGACATGCCCAGCCTTCCAGTGTGGAGAAGTTGTGCCATCATAAACATCACTGCAATGGTAGAGTGCCTAAAATTTCCAAGCCTTATCACTGGAGGCTTGGCATTTAACAATGAGTCCCACGGCAAGAGGATGAAATCTACCAATTCTTTTGACATAGAATTCTGGGGACTGTGTCCCAGCATGATGTAACAAAGAAAGGAGTATGGAAAGGCTCTTTCTTCTTTTAATGCCCAGGAATGTATTGTTGACACCTACCTCAACACTAAAAGGAAAAGTTAGGTGAATGAATTATGATTTCCCACTCATTAAACCAGATTCTACAAGTATATAAATTATTTTCTGGAAATTAATTTCTTCCAGGGATTTCATGGGACAGCAGGGAGGAACCATTAACTCTTGCCTCTTGGAAACAGTTTAGAGGTCAGAGATAATGCTTAAAACTATAACCTGGGAGAGACAATTTCTACTGCAAGCAGATCTATTCCTCTTACAATTGGGTGAAGTAAGAATATAATAGACAGCCATATTGGTTAAATTACCATGTTTTTCATATTATTTGGTTAATCCATTCTGTTTCTTTTGTGAGGAAGGTAGGCAATATTGAGTGCATTTTAGTGATGATGCATTTGTGGAAAAGAGAGGTTGAGGCACTAAATCACAAAGGAAACAGAGATCAGACATCTCAAATGTTTATTTAAGTCTCTGTACCTTTTCGTGATACTTTGTCATCAGGATATCGGGTGATTTTTTTCCTTCTTCTTCCATGAACTCTAACCCCTTCGTGAATTGTAATATGTTCAAACCAAATCTATCAGATAGAAATTTTGAAAAATGAAACCAGAAGGTTACATGAGGCTCCTTTTGGAATCTATCACCAGGAAACTCAATAAAGATTTTAACCACACAAATCTCTCAGCAAAAACTAATCTAGGTTTCTACTACCTTTGTAAAATTTATTTATAGCACTAGTTTTCCTGTGGTCATTTTGCCCCAGTACAAATAACAATATAAAATTAATAGATTCTAGTTTCATTATAGAATGGCTTCCTATATTTCTTATTCTTCTGGAGAAAAATAATGATTTTAAAAATTAAAATGAGAACGCATACTTATGAAATTTCCAAATGCCATGCCATTGAAACTGAAGCTAGTATTAGCTATTGGGACAGATTTTCATCTGTGACTTCACCTTCTGGACCTTTTCCATAGGTGATGCTCCAAAAATATTTGAGGAAATGTTTGTTCATAGTAAAAAATAATGAATCTGAAATGACATGAGAAACCTGTCAATGATTTTTAGAAATAAACACACTCTATTTGTCATTAGGAGATTGGTATCCAAACCTATTACTTCATCAATGGCAATCACATGGATGGAGCCTCTAGCAAGACTGTTATAGGAATTCATAATAGAGTGATCAGGAATCAATCTGAAGAACCGCTTTTTCAAAATCTAAGTGTGGGTGGAGTGAGACGGGAATGGACAAAAAATAAAGGATGCCTTTAACTGTCCTTTAAATGAGGAAGACATGCCAATTAAGGAAGAGATCTTAACCTTTTTTTTTTTTTTTTTTTTTTTAGTGTTATGGACCCCTTGGGCAGGTTGGTGAAATCTATGAATCTCTTCTCAGAATAATGTTTTTAAATGACTAAAATGAAATATATAGGATAATAAAGGAAACCAATTATATTGAAATACTGTTATAAAAATAGTTTAACAAAACAAGCTTATGGATCCCAATTTAAATATCCCTGAGCTAAGGAGAATAATTATTAGTAATAGGGACACCAACTTAAATTTAAATTTGGTAAATATTCAGAACTATTTTGCTATCATATTTTGGGATCTTAAAACTCCAAACAGAATTTCCATGCTTGTTCTACACTTAATTTTTTTGTAATTTACCATGAGGAGAGATTTGTTTTGAAAGATTTGTATTTAGTGCAAGTTGACAGGAGGATGTATTATTAAAACAATTTGATGATCCAAAGGGGTACAGAAATATTTAATAAAATCTGATTGGATTATGAATCATAGCATTTTCCAAAAACAATAAGACCAGCCTGAACCTTAAGAAATTCATACATTTGATCCAAACTAAATTAAGGCCACTTTTTCAGATTCAATTACTCCAAACTTCCTAGAAAGAGTTACTTTAAACAATGGGTAAAAAAATAAAAATGTTTCTATTCATTAGTCATTATCTTTCATTGACCAAATTAGAGCAGATCAGGCAAAATTTATAGCTACTCCTTATACAAATAATAGCCACCACAGAGTTAAGTTGAAAAGATTTCAAATTGTACTTTTAATTCTTTGCTTTTGGGATTTTAAGTAAGCCATTTATGTAATTTGGTAGCACATTCTTATAACTAAGTAGATGAAATACGCAACCATCCAGTTAAAGGTAATATTTTAAAAGTAAAGGTGCCATCAAAGACTCACATCTATCCTACCAATTATAAATTTAGTTATTTTTATTAAATACACTGTCTGGTAGCAAGATTTTGACTTTGTTAGGCTGGCATCATTATTCTTTGATATTGATGGGGGTGGGATGAGGGGAGGAAACATTTACCAAAAGCATAGGAAGAAGATAAAATACAAAGCTTAGGTTCCAAACATTCCAGCATATAATCATCAGGCTCAGATAAGCTCCAAAGTATAGCACTTTCTAAATGATTAGCCTCTGTTTTTACTAAGTATTAATTAATAAAAGGCTAATGGGATCTGATGCAGAGTATGGCCTGGTAAGCAATGGTACAGTTGCAGCCCCAGAGGCCTGCTATCATAGACGGTTTCTCCTCTAACAGGCTTATTCTGTTTACAGGCAACATTTAATTCTAGGATAAAGCACCAAATATGTGGTTATAGGCTGAATAAACACAATATCTCCTTGCTTGTCACCACACACACACACACACACACACACACACGCTTCTCCTCAGCATGGGGATATTTCAAAGAACTACCTAGGTGAACGTAAATAAATAAATAAAAGGTTTAGTTAATGTTGGTCAGATGCGTGGTCCTGTGTCAATCAAAAATTCTTTCAATTTAAAAATAAAATTTACATTGACACATGAAGAGTGCATAATGCATTGTAATTACTTACGGGGTCTTTGAAAGGAGAGACCTTTTTTTTTTTTCCAAGTGATTTAACTTTGAAAAGGAGTTATTTCACATGCTCCACAAATACTATTAAAAGACATTTTATGAGGCTTTTATTCTGCATATTTCTGCACATGGACGGTATATTGTGTGTTCTAAAACCTGTATTTACATGACACACTTTTATGGTCCAATGGGCAAACACGACTTAGTCCTAAAATAACATCACAGTAATGACTATAGCCAAGACAGCAAGAACACTCCACCATTATTATCCATATCAGACTATTCTAGATGGGAAATCTGAGGTACAGTGCTGACAAGGGTAAAAATTTACCATTTCCAGTATGTTTGCCTACTACTAATAACAGAAATATAGCATTCCAAAATCTTTTTGTGTTAGTAGTTCTGCTTTGAAGAAATGCTTTGCAACATAGAACATTTTTTTCTCCTTCTCTTATTATTTTTTTTTTTTAATGAAAATAATATACAAGGGACCTATGGATTTCTCTATATGGGAAATTTCTTCCTATATTTGTTACTAGCAATTTAACACTGAGGAAAGTAGCACAAAATATATTGGGGCAAGTAGCATGAAATGGGCTTTTAAACACTGAGAGAAGCTGTGGAAGATATAGAGAGGAGTGCAAGTGAGTCAACATAAGTACAGAAGGTCATAGATTAGGAGCTAGAAAGGACCTTAGAAGCAATCTAGTTCAACCACATCATTTTATTTTTAATTAAATTTCCTTTTTTAAAATTAGCAATTTTTTTCTTGCTCCTTGTGCTCTCCCTCCTCAATGGGGGTAAGGGGTGGGGAACACAAACCCTTATAATAATTATTTATAGTGAAACAAAATTAATTCCCACATTGACTACATTCCAAAATATGTCTTGTTCTCTATATTTTAGTCCATCCCATTTCCCATCCACGGTGCCATGTTAAGAATTGCTAAATTTTTCTAAAATTGTTTGTCATTGTACAAATTATTCTTATTGTTCTGCTTACTTCACTCTGAGTCAGTTCATGTAAGTCATGCAAGTTTTTCCTGAAACTATTCCTTTCATCATCTCTTTATACTACAATAGTATTACATTATATTTATACGACACAAATTTGTTCAGTCATTCCCCAAATGATGGCCACTTCATTAATTTCTAGTTCTTTGCTATCACAATAAAAGAACTGCTGTAGATACTGAATTTTATATTTTTATAAATTATAAATAAATTATCAAATATTTATATTTTATTTATAAAATAACTATGGGTATTTTACTCTTTCTTTAATCTCTTTGACAATCTCCTTAGTTTGTAAAAGAGGTTACTGAGTACCACACAGGTTGAATAATTTACTCAACATCACAAAGTAGCAAACAACAGAAGAAGAATTTGAATCTGGGTCCTTTGACTTCAAATCTAACACTCTTTAGCTGCTTTTCTTTACTGCCCCCAACGTATTGTGTTGCCTCCAATACAGCCAGAGCTATAATGATATGGCTTCCATTTCAGCTCAATAGTCTTGATATCTAGGTGTTAAGGTCATTTGTTTCTAGGCAACTGAAAGACTCAAATGCTGTTGGAGCCCTCTAAGTTTTGTCACCCTGGGGTTAAAGATCTAGTTTCCCCATTTTTAGTGAAATATCTGCTTCCTCTGACAAATCAGATTGGCAACCCATCTATAGCTTAGTAAAATGTTCTAGTAACATTCTGAGGCAGTAAAGGTTAAATGACCTGCCCTTGGCTACACAGCTACTGTTGTCAGAAGAGAGATTTGAATGCAGGTCTTTCTGACTCTAACATTAGAATCTATCTACTCTACTTTTCTCAGCTCTATTAAACAAAACAAATAAAAGAAAGAAAGAAAGAAGGGAGGGAGGAAAGAAAGAAAGAGAGAGCGAGAAGGAAAGAAAGAGAAAGAGAGAAAGAAAGAAAAAGAATAACAATAATAAATAGATGAGCACCCCCAAAAAATCAATGACAATTTCATTAAAAGGAATTTAGGTGTATTTCATTATGTATAAATGAACAATCTCCTGAATATAAATATTCATTTAAAATAAAATAAAATTATATTTGACATTTATGAAATTTTAAAAATCTTTCTTACATCATGTGTAAAATATTCTCACAGTGCGCACATGCCATGTTGCATGCAGGCCCTTTTAAGACACCGAGGCCATGTTGAAGCAAGCGTTTTGTAAGTATACTGTATTACTTGGCCCCAAATGCTTTTTCCACACCTCATAGTGCTTGCCTACATAGCAAAGAAGGAAACTGAGGGGGAAACATTTTGGGCCAAATAATACAGTAACACATTATTAGGAGCCAAGCCTGAAGTGGTCCAAAGAGTGGCTACTAAGGTCATTTCTTATAGCACTCTTGGCAGCCAGGGATCCTCTGTATTACCCTATGGCATCCCTAGAAATAGTAATGGCTGCTCCCTGGGTTTCTGTAACTAATGTATAAAATAATAGAAACGGAAAGATACAGAAGCTGTCAGAAGCTGCTTCCAGATTCGGCAGAAGGCTAAGGGATAACTTTAATCCATGTATACCTTTAGAACTTCAGAGATTGCTTCTATAGAATCAAAAGAGTTCTAAACAAATGAAGACTGGAACTATTTTCTTTATCATGGATTTCAATATCATCTTGAATTGCCTTTAACAGAGAAAAAAAAAAGGAAACCTAAATCATTGATTCTGTTTCTACTGGTCACAGAATTTGAGAGTTGGAAGTAACCTCAGCTGCCATTATATTCTACCCATATACAAAATGACTAACTTCTGTAACAAATTTGACAAGTGATCACTCAGTTTTTGTTAGAAAATCTATCTCTGGGCAGCCCATTACACTTCTGCACTGCTCTGATTGTTAGGAACCTTTGCCCTGACATCAAACCTAAACTTGTTTCTTTCCAGCTTCCACCCTTTGATTTTGGTTCTTCCTGCTGGAGCTCCTTGGCTCACATTATCTGCTGCTGAAAGGGATTTCAGAGATGATAAAGTCCAATTTCAATGTATGGGAGGAAAGTCTTGGTCAAGATCAGAGGTGTCAATCATCAGGAGGTAGAACTGTAATCTAAGTTCCCCAACTTCAGAATCAGGTCTCTTTCAAAAGTACCATGGAGGACTATCCACAATCCATACAGTTATTATATATCTCCCTCAGTCTTTTTCATTAAAGCTAAACACCTCCAGGACCTTCAACAGTGCCCCATAGAACATGGCACTTCATCATCCTAATTATCCTTGTCTAATTTATCAAAGTATTTCTCAAAGTGTAGTGGCCAGAACTGAATACAATACTGCATATGAAATCTGATGAAAGCAGATGTTTCCCAGAAGCTTTGCCTCTCAGTGCTGCCCAAGGTTCCATTTGATTTTTATTTTTGACCTCCACATCATATTCCTGACTTATATTGAGCTTGCAATCCTCTAACCCCCTGCCATCCTTTTCAGAGCTGCTTTCTATATTCATGTCTCCCTCATGCTAGTAAAGTTGATTTTTTTAAAAAAAAATTTGCATTTAAGTGCAGGAATTGCACTTATCTCTACTGAATTTAATTTTATTAGATTTAGCTTGGTGTTCCTTTAGAATATTTTAAAATTTTGATTCTGTCATCTGTATGCTAACTTCCCTCTCCTAGTTTTGTGTTATTTTCAAATTTCATAAGCATCTCCTATTTGTATTTATCCAAGGAATTGATAAAATTATCATTCTACTATAGTAAAATTCTCCATTATTTGGTCTGATAATGGTTGACCTACTATTTCAAGTTGTCTTTAGTGTAAACTTAATTATCTGCATTTTAAAAATGAGGAAAAGAATGCTCAGTAAGAAGAGGAAACTTGCTCCTGATCATACACATCCATGGGGAATGTAGAAATTGGAATTCATATTCAGGTCTCCTGACTCCAAGCCTAATAGTACTACTGTCCTCTCCCCCAAACTCATTGTACCAAGGATATGACTGATGACTGCATTTTAAGGCTATGCCACTAGAGTGCCAACTTTGGAGTCTCTTTGCAATATGGAAAGGATTCAAATATGGGCCTATTAATGAAATATAAATGTTTGTAAGTCACCGGTTGAGCTGGTGACATCAGAAATGAAAGGCAATTGATTGACGTTCTTTGTGCCCCATACCATGTCAAATGAAGTCTGTCCATCCTGTGTGTGTGTGTGTGTGTGTGTGTGTGTGTGTGTGTGTGTGTTGGGTATCCTCTTGGTGATGGAATAAGAGCTCCCAGGAAGTCACAAAGCACGTGTGGATGTTTAATTTTCAAAGAATTAGACAGCTAGGTGATGCAGTGATTAGAGTGTTGGATCTAGATGTAGGACATTGGAGTTTAAATCCAGCCTCTGACACTTACTAATTCTGTGACCCAGAGAAACTCACTTAACCTCTGCTGCCTCAGTTTCCTTACCAGTAAAATGAAGATGATAATAGCACTTACTTCCCAGGATTATTGAGAGGATGAAATAAGAATAATATTTTTGAAAAAAATAAGTGCTATATGTGTTATTATTATTATATAATACTAATGTATAAAATATGCTAACTTATAAAATTAGTCATTTCATTGTAAAATAAAAAATACGTATCAAGTACTTTGTACACTTTTAAAAGTTATATAATGTCACTATATTCATTATTATTCAAAAGGCACTGAAGAACCTTTTTGAACTTCAGGGTCAGACATCATCTAACATGGATACAATTGTAGCACTTAGAATGGACTTGTGATATCCTTGGTACAGAGAACTCCCAGATGAAAAAATACTCTCTATCTATGGTCATTGATACTATACTCCTCTGTTAACTTATACTCTCAGAGAGCCCCCTATAGTAAGTACTGCGAGGTCAGTGAATTATCCTGGGTCATATAACCACTGCACTACACTGTCACTCAGAGCAGAAACAATAATAATACTAACATAATAATTGGAGTTAATGGAGTGCTTAAAGGTTTATAAAACACTGGCAACCACCTTGTGAACTATATTAGATGTGTGATGACTTGAATGTTTTCTGATTGATAATACGCCACCATCACCCCCACACAACTTTTATTGTTTGTTATTGACTTTCCAATATTGACGAACATTAAATGAACAGCGTAACGATAAAAACAAGTACATGGACTCAATTTTAGATAATGCCTCTGTGGTTTGAGCAGTGTGTTCAGCACCTATGTTGAGAAATTTGACAAATATTTAACAAGAAAATCAGATAGTTAGCCTCCTCTGGGATTCATCCCATTTCTATGCAGCACATATATTCATAACTAAATCTCAAAGTCAGCCTTCCTGCCATTGCCCTTCCTTTCTCACCTTTTACTTGGATCCAGTAGTGAGGTTCTTGACTTTTTCCTAATGACTCACCTCCTATCTCATTTCCAGTTATGAGAACCCAGCTTTGGGCAACACTAATCAAGCCCATTTTATGATAGTTCTTAAATGTCAAAACAAGCACTGCCCTGATTCATGAGACCTTTTCTTATTCTTTCCACCCTCCAGAAGCCTGTTTTCCCCTCAACACCCTTTCCCCACAAAACAAACAAAAACCCTTGCATCTATTTGTACCTGTTTGTACTATACTCCTCATTAATAGAGAAGAGTATCTATTTTTTATCACTTTTCTCTTAGCATCCTCAGGGCATAGTATAGAATATAGTAGGCATTTAATAGATGAGCATTAATTGAATAATTGATGGTTTGATTGTAAACTCCTTGAGGACTGTTTCACTTTTGACTTTGCATCTCTAGCACCTAGTATAATACCTGGTATACAGAAGGGACTTAATAAATATTTGTTGATTGATTAAATCTACACATGTGACAGGTTTAGGTCCCTGATTTGTTCTGACCTGATGCTGTCACCTGTCTAAACGTCTTACTATTAGCAACTTTCAAACTTCTTTAATTTTATCCTTGTGGCCATTTTCATTAGAAGGCAATGGAACAGCTCTGGGGATAGATAGAGTGCAGGTCCTGGAGTCAGAAAGAACTGAGTTCAAATCCAGCCTCAGACGCTTACCAGCTGTGTGATGCTAGGTAACGTACTTAATCTCTGTTTGCCTTATTCTATTGGAGAAAAAAATGGAAAACCACTAGAGTATCTTTGCCAAGAGAACCTAATCCCTGGGTTCACGAATAGACAGATACTACTGAACAAATCGTTCTCATGTCATGTATAGGTACAAACTTCTGAGAGTGAGAAACCCATCCACTTTTGCATATTTTCCTAATCTCAGTCACCTCCTGTCTAGTCTGTTTAGCTGCTACCACTGAGAACCGAGACTGATAGAATCCTAAATGACATATAAAATAGGTCTGGTCATATTATAAAGTCATTTTAATTTTTAATGACTCATCCTTTGCCATTTTCAATATGTTTCTCTTGTATATAGAGAACAATAGAACCCTCCTGGAGTGAGTTTTTGTAATTCTTTTAGCTGGTAACAGAGGACTATGCTGCCCAGTGGATAAAATGTCAGCTTTATATTTCAAAGGACAAGTTCAAATCCTGTTAAGGTTATATTTTTATTAAAATTTCCATTAATTTTCCCATCAATGTGATTATAGATTATATTAATTAATTCTTACCATTTTGAAAGAAATAAAAGGAATCCTATCTGATCCAAAGTTAAACAAGACACTGTTAAGACTTTCTTAGTAACCCCTTTCTGGGGCTCAGAATTGGTTGGGGAAAGAGGGAATAAGATACCCTTAATGGCATTTGATTGAACTTAACAATTTAAATGACTGTTTTTTTTAAGAGCTCATATTACCATACGGATGATATCTTCTTTAACCTGGCCCTTGTTTACCAAGGAAGTGGCAAAGGTGATTTTTAACACTGTGTAAGATTCAGATAGGGACTTTGAAATTAAGGTGTGCCATGGGACAAAGTCTCTGCCAGTGGTAAAAATTACAATGGAAAGTCTGGATTTAAGCCGCAGATCTAATATTTAGCTCCATGATTTCAAGCACTTATCCTGAAAACTCTGTCTCCTCACCTTTAATAAGGAACATTCCTACCTTCAATACCTGTGTATCATGGTGGTTGTTGTGATATTCAAAAGAAATACGTCTAGAAAACACTTGACAAACCTTAAACAGTAAGCTAGCTAGAGGGTGCAGTATATAGAGTACTGGGCTTGGAGTCAGTGTATCAGTAAGCACCCCAACATACACAGGGGGGCTTACTGCAACAGGTTCTTCGATCTGCTTTCATAAAAAGAAAGCAGCTTTCAAGGGGTTAACAATCACTTTAATTAGCCACAGGTATCAGAGAAAATCAAAATTTCAGAGAAATCAAAAATAAACCAACAGCGCTTCCAAACTGCCTGACCATTATATCCACACTTATTTCTGACCATTACATACCTACAGAGAGTTTCCAGAAAGGGAAGCATCAGCTTCTTGGTTTTGGTAAGAGGGGTGGGGATGTGGGGGGACTCCTTACCGGCTTCCCACAGTCTCTCTGGCCAAAGAAATACTTCCAGTCAGTAAGCGCCAAAGTAAAACCTCATCCTCAGAGTATTTATACACTTTTTAGAGCCAGAGGACATAACCCTCTGACCCAGCGCCTCAATAGAAGAAGCAAAAAGGTACTTGGGACCCTCCTACAAAACCACTCCCCTAATGAAGCTTCCCACCATGGCCAGGCCCATTATTGCCTGGGAAAGATCTTCCTTAACCATATTATTCAATCAAAGGCACTTTTAGTAAAACAAAACAGCAAAAGATCCTAATTTGATTGCTATTACAGTCAGAAAGATTCATCTTTATGAGTTCAAATATAGCCTCAAACGCTTACTAGCTATGTGACTCTAGGCAAGTCACTTAACTCCATTTACATCAGTTTCCTTATCTGTAAAGTGAGTGGGAGAAGAAAATGGCGAACTACTCCAGTATCTTTGTCACAAAGAGTCGGACACGACTGTAATGACTGAACAACAGAAAATCTTAAGGCAGTATGTAAATGTCAGCAGTTTTACATCAACAGCTAATTTAAACTGTAGGAACTGACTTAACAGACAACATTGAAATTGTCCCTTCAGGGCCTTCATTCATTATAACAGCATACATTTGAGGTATGATGCTTAATTTGAAGACTCAATAAAATGGAGTTATATTTGCAGAATCCTTGACACCATCATTTTCAACAACTAATATTTACTGAGTTTCTTAAGGGATGCAGAATGATGCTCTGGAAGTCAGGAGAGGCTTCCAAGATTGAAAAGGAAGTATCTGCCCTCCAGTATGTCAATAACCAGTTGGATCTTCAGGAACCTATTTTTTATTTTGGCTCTCAGGGTCCCAGTCTCTTTACTAGCAAAATGAAAAGATTAGAGTAGAATCCAGGGTTCTTAAGCAACCGACAATTTAATTCCAGAGGAGTAAGAAAGCTGACCATCATTACCTTCCCCTTTGAAGAAACATGTAACCCAAACGGTGCCAGGGCAAACCACAGCCAATTTTTAAGATCAAGTTTCTTTCAGTTAAGAAAATGCTGACTGACACAACTATGTGTCTGCCTCCATTTTGGGAGCTTTTCTCATGAAACATGAAACCATTGCAAAAGCATTGCCAACATGAGTCATAATTTAGGAGTAGTCTAAGGAGAGCTTTCTCCTTAGCACTCCTAAGTGCTAACAATCTTCCAAGAATCTGAGAAGAAAAAGTGATTGATTGGCGGGACCTACAGAAGAATCTCAGTACAGAATTCTCAAGAAATGGGAAGGTAGAGAAGGATGGAAAAGAGAATTCAGATTGCTGATGAGGAATGCAAATATGGAGGATAGAAACCATTCTCCAAGAATTAAGGCAAAATGAGGAGAACAAGGTAGTCTGAAGAAGGAAAAAAATCAAAATTCTTTGAACTAATGAAGACAATTTCCTATTTTGACATGACCTTGAGGCATTCTCATATTTAAAAATCCAGACTCTAGGGAATAAAGAGGGAATATAACATGTCTTTCCTATTTCCATTTCCATTCCCGCTAATCTCTTACTAAGATTTCTTCTGAAATCAGCGATCTGATTCTGATAGGTTCTGGTCAGGCTATTTATCTGCAGAAAAATTGAAAAAGAACTATACTGTCAAGAATATGGGAACTGCTATCAGCTATCAGTAGAATCGTAGGTACAGCAAATTGAAAAACATTCATAAGCATTTCTTTTAAAATGGGAAGAAACATTTACTTTGGCCTTGGTCTGCTAGTCTTTCTTCTCCAATGTGTTACATCAACTTGAAAATAGTCATCAGAGTTATTTTTGCAGAGTTAGGGAATACCTAGACCATGGATCCCTTTGGCAGTCCTGATGAAGTCTATTAACCATTTCTCATAATAATATTATGTAAAAAACAAATGAAGGAAATATTAAATTTTAGTCATAGGCTGGTGAAAATAAAGATGCAATTTTCCCCTTCCTCTCCTATTTCAAGGACCCCACGAAATCTATGGGTCCCAGATTAAGAATCCTTTATCTATACTGTTATGGCAAGACAGTACAGTGGATAGAAAAATGAAAATGATCAGTTTATCCCCAAACTGAGGAGGTGTGAGTTTCATAGTTGATTCAATCTTGCAGGAAGACATATAACTAGAGACCATAATAAAGACTTGGATATTGTTCATGTGGGAAATTATTAGGTGGCTACACTGGAACACCAGGGGAACAGTAGATAGAATGCTGGGCCTGAAGCCAGGAAGACCTGAGTTCAAATCTGGCCTCAGATACTTACTAGCTGTGTGATCCTGAGCAAGTTACTTAATTTTGTTTGCCTCAGTTCCTCATGAAGCTGGAGAAGGAAATGGCAAACAAAACCCAAATGTGACAAAAAAACCCAAAATGGGGTCATGAAGAGTCAGGCATGACTAAAACAATTAACAGCAATTACAACTGGGGCACTTTCTTGCAATGAGGATCTGGGAGTAGATCTCTAGCAGCCATTCTCCAGTCATATCAACTGATTTCTTTCAGTCTAAGTTTCTCCATCTGTAAAATGGGGATGATAATAGCATTTACCTTACAGGTTTATATGAAGATCAAATGAGATGATGCATGTAAAGTTCTTTATTCACCCAAATTAAAATAGATTGTAAAAATAATCTAAGAATATATCCTAGAATACATACATTGTGTTTGCTCTCCTGTCACCGTCATCTCTTACTCTGATTGGACGAATCCTCCAGGAACTCCCATTTAGAAAAGGTGTCCAAGACAACTAAGTCTCATCCCTCTTAAGGCTGCGTCCAGACTTCTTTTACTACGTCCCTCATCCAGGTGCCACTTCCCTCACTACCAGTACCATTCAATGTTCTCTTCTGCGTTCTCTTCCTAGATTAGAATGTAAACTCCTTGAAGCTAGGAATTGTCTTTCTTCCTGTATTTGTATATCTAGCATAGTGTTTCTAGCATAGTAGATGCTTCATAAATCTTAGTTGGCTGACTGACTTCCTAATAATATCACGTAGTAAAATCCTGACAAGTGAACCATTTGAAACTCATTGTTCCCCCATATTCCTTAGGATGGCAAAAGTCATCTAATACATACATACATATGTCTTCATTTTTGTATCTGTATCTCCAGTGCTTGCTCCAGTGCCTTACATATAGGAATAGGGACTGGACTTATGATTTTGTTTGTATGGGGAGCGCTTTGGTAAGGAATCTCCCTCTATTAATACAGATTGGCAAGTTCTCTGTCACTTAAAGTCTTAGAGCAGCCTAAAGTATGAAGAGTTTAAATTCCTTGTCCATGGTCCTCACTCAGCCAGAAGCAGAATTCGAAAACAGTTTTTCCTGGCTTTGGAGTTAGCTCTCTCTATCTACTATACCAAGCACCTAATAGGTACCTTACAACTAACAGGGCCTTAAAGGTTTGAATTCAGTTAAACTGAACTGAAATGAATTAAATAGTGGAATGCAGGTACTATCTTAGTGTAAATAAGGTTAAATACAAAGTGTGCTACCGCCAGAACCGCTCAGAATTTATTCTGTCCCTGCCCAAAGTGGACTCTGCTCAGCTGAAAGGATTAGTTTATATACATCTATAAACACCTATCTTGTTACTATGGAATGCTAGGATCTGGAAAAGCTGGCTTATTAAATTCCAAGTTCTTTGAAAGTTAATTAGTATTTTTTCCATATATTAAATATCAGTTAGTTCATGGTCTCAATCCTATATGCTTCTAAATAACATTGACTTGTTAAGGATGACCTATCTGTTGATCATGTTTGTATTATCTAACATTAATTATACACTGAGGCCACTAGATGGCACAGTGGATTAAGCTTAGGGTTTAGAGTCAGGAAGACCTGAGTTCAAATCTTATATCAGACCCTTGTGTCCGAGTGACCCTAGGCAAATCACTTATCCTCTGTTTGTTTCAGTTTCCTCATCTGTAAAATGGGTATATTAATAGTTTCTTTTCTTCCAGGGTTGTTGTGAAGATCAAATGAGATAATTGTAAAGCACTTAGCACAGGGCCTAGTAGATGCTAAGTGCTATATGCGTATGTGTATTAGCTGTTATTACTCTTACTATTATCATACTATACATAGGATAATATATACCAGTACTAAACATTTGAATTAATTAAGTATAATTGTATTTTAATATGTTAAATTAACTGTTTAATTATACCAGTCTGATATGTCCCTAAGGAATAAGAGACAAGAAAGACACTCCTAAGACCACAAACAACACTAAGGCATCTACCTCTTTGTATCCCTCCAGCACCTGGTTTGATGCTTAGCAACTAATAGGTGACAAATAGCTCTGTTGAAATAATGAAGTGTGGCTATAACTATTAATAGACATTTTTAAATTTGAAATTATGCAAAACAAATGACTAGAATGTTCATATCATTTGACCCAGAAATTACACTGCTAGGCATCTACCCAAAGGAGGTTATTGACAAAAAGCAAAGCTCCACAGACACCAAAATGATTTATAGCAGCACTTTTTGCAGTGGCAAAGTACTGGAAACAAAGTAGATGCCCATTGATTGGGAAGTGGCTAAAACATATTGTAGTACATGAATTCTATGGAATATTACTCTGTTGTAAGGAATAGTGAACACAATAAATAAAGAAAATCATAGAAAGACCTATATAAATAAAGTTAAAGAGAAGTAGAGGCAGGAAACCAATATACACAATGGCCTCAACAATGAAAATGAAAAGAACCACAAAATTATTGAAAATGAATGTTGTAAAATTTTAAAGAACAAGCATGCCCCCAAAGAAGAGTCATAAGAAGACAACTTCCCCCTTTGTGGAGTTGCGGGAGGGGTAGTCCATAGATACAGAATATTGCTTGTATTTTTTTCTTCACAGATGAATCAATTTTGCTGATATTTTTTCTCTTTTTCCTCTTAAGTCTTTCTTAAAAGATATGATTGTTGGGGTCAGAAGGGAGAGGGAAACAAGGTGAAATCTAGGCATGAAAAAGCAAAAGGTAAAAATAAAAATCTATCATTTGAAAAAAAAGAGAGAGACTTGTTTTCTTCCTCAAATAGTCTGTCCTCTTTCACATCCCCTCACAGCCTAAAGGAGAACCTACTGAGGAAAATAAGTAAACTGGGCATGAGTAGTCTAGGCTTAGGACCTCAGAGTCAAGTACTGAGCTGGGAATTCTTTCCTTAACGAGACTATGTAAGTCAAGAGAAAAGCCTCATTTTTGGTGTTTATACAACTTCAGTTTCTAAGAGGTGCTGCCCTGTCACATGGAATACAGATTGAAAGAAAAAAGTAAAAAGACAAAGGTCAGATATTTCTGAACCTCATACGAGGAGCAAGTTCAATCTGGTAACTTTTGGATGCTGCTTCCTATTTTGTTCAGGCCAGTATCCCAGTCCCATTTTAATCAAGTCTTTCACAGTTTCTCAAGCAGTACTCCTCTGACATTCAGCTTTCTTTGCTGTAGTGTCTCTGAGATTTTTGCAAGCACTCAATCCAGTCAATCCTGCATTTCCCATTGGCAGGGGGAGACTCCTTGCAGTTCTTTTGCGTTAAGCTCTTCTCGAGTGGCATTGGTGTCATACATATTTGCTCCAGCAGCTTTTACTATAGCCCTGAAGTACATCAATCTGTTGTTTCAACCTTTTGAAAGTAACCCTTGTGTCTTCTTGAAGAAAATAAAAAGAGTCATTGAAGAAACCTTTTAAGTTTTCAGCTTCCCTGCAATAAGGTATCTGTGAGAGAAGTCAGCACATCCCCTTAAGGGAATAGATTAAAGGGAAGGGAGGATGGTCCTGCTTCCTTTCTTGGCTCATTGCTTCATGGATACAGAGAACCTAAAAAATAAATGGCGGTCAAAAAAAAGAACAAATACATTTATTAGAGCAGTTAGAAAAGATCTTGTTTTGATATTTGCCAAGTTCCTTCTGAATAACATGTTTGGCAGCTACCAAATGACATGGCCTGAACAGAGCTGATTTTGACGAAGCCTCTGGGATGTGTTAAAAAGTAAACCAGTGCAAATCACGTACTGGAAAGCATAACTCAATCAAGGAAAAATGTATGATTAAGGGCGACGTGGGCAAGGAAAGCTTTGCCAGAGCTCGGGTAAATATTTGTATCAGTGTGAAGTGAAAGCTTCACGTTGTTGATGTCAACCAGCTGGAATTTTCATTGTTTATAAACTTTTGTTGTTGCAGTTGAATTTTGGCCGAAAAGGTAATGAAGAAAGAACAGTTTCCCGGCAAGAAAGTTTGAACTGTGATAAGGCAGTTTGATGAGGTACAAATGTAAAGGGGCCATATTGCAGCCACTTTGTTTTTCCAGGGCTATCTTGCAAAGAGGCTATCTCATTATCAATGACATCCACTTTTATCAAACTTGAAAGTTTTCTTTGTTTTGATTTCTTCCCTTGAATTAAGGTGGCTAATAAATAACAAAGGATCTGACTAGAAAATGCTATCTTAAAAAGAAACTTCAATTTCATTTTTGGGTGTGTAAATGGGATGGGGGAGACACTGACAATATGAGACTGATATTTTTAAATGAGAGAAAAGCCACTAACTGGATGACAATTAAACCCAGTCTTTGGATTGTGTCCATGATAAATAGAAGACTTCAATTTTGGCCTTATTCTAGAACACATCTTGTACTATGTGTATGTTGGATGGTGAGGGGGAGAAAGGGAGAGAAGACATAGTACACACACACACACACACACACACACACACACACACACACACACACACAGATATAGATACACCTGGTGAGCATATCTCCAGAGTTTTATCATATGAGTTTTCATGCTCCAACTCTTTGTTTTGTGAAAAAAAATATTTTCACACTCCAAATTACACTTAGTGTAAAAACATTAGTATATTTTCACACTAAGGTATGCTATGCATCCTACATAGCTTTCTTTTTACTTTGAATTTGTAGCTCCAAATTACAAAATAGACAAAATACATTACCTTGCATGAGAATGTCTAGCAGTTTACTACAAGGCTCTCATATTTGAATCTGAGAAACAAAAAAGATCAGGGACTGATTAGTTTAGTCTTATTCCCTAAGAAGGTAGTGTAGTTCAAACAGGGCTCAGAGAAAGAAAGGACTGAAGTTTCTCATTCTCAGAAACTGACTTCTGCCAGAAAACTTATCAGCAATGTGGATATTCTCTGAGAAGCATCACTTTTATTTTTCTCTTGGGGGTAGTCTGGAAGCTGAGAGTCTGAACTACTTTAGAGCAAGAGAGAGTGTAATGATCCTGCAATGAACAAGAGATTTTGAAAGAGACAGGAGGGAGAGAGGGAAGGAAGGAAAGGGAAGGAGGGAGGGAGGAAGGAAAGAAGGAAGGTAGCAAAGGGAAAAGGAGGGAGAACAAGAAGAAGAGTGAGAGTTGGAGAGAAATAAAAAGGAAGAGGAAGGAAAGAGACCCTAAGTAATTGCTTTTCTCTCAGATTTAGTTTTTATCTACTCTAAAAGCTGTTTGAGTCTAAAAGAAAAGGCTCACACTTGTGTTTACCACTTATACAAGGACTAGCTTGTACTCATTTCATAAACAGTGCAGATATGGGGAGGGGTGTTTTCCCTTCCCCCCACAGCCAATGGACCGAAGGCCAACACTACCAATGCCAATGCAAAAGCAGTACATGGCTGGAACTTAACAACATTACCCAGTTGCACTACAAATAGAAATCAAGCCCCTGCTGGTATAATTAAGAAATCTTTACTTCCAGTCCCTGGGCTTTAGAGAGCTGGATCACTAACTAATTCCAATTTAGAAAAGTTTTTTTTGATAAGAGTTTTTGGAAACTAGGAAATAAGCTGAAAATGAACACTTTTGATTAAAAGTCAGGAGTTAGATCTCAAGTACACACTGGTCAACAGAAACCAGAATTCAAAAATATAACCCCACCTGATAACACTAAATACAATGTCTTTGGCCTGAGATTATATGTGTGTATGCATGTGTGTATGTATATGTGTATATAGACACATGCATAATTTTTGAAGTAGTGAATGTGATTGCCCAAATCTGGATATCTCCTTCCACTCTGTGCTTTCATATCCTGAGAAAATCAAAAGAATCCCATTCTGAGTTAGTTGCCTGATTTAGGAACCTGATTCTCAGACCCAGGGAACCTAATAGTGGAGACATTAAACTTTTAGCCCATTGACATTTTAGAAGCATCAACTTACCTATAAAAAAATGCAAGAATAACTAGCCCTGATAGGCCCTGGAGAAAACTGAGTCTAGTCCTTCCTTGTTCCCTCCATAGCCCTCAATGACAGGACATTCTGTAGGTCATTCTGTGCTGTGGATTGGGACCCTCTGGCATTCTCCTTTAATTAAAAAGCCAGATTATTAATGCGTGGAAATCAGCTACTGCAAATGTTGAGCTAACCATTTTTCATACATAATGTGTCCATATCAACATTCTAACAGCCATATACCAAAGATTGACATGGTCCCTCTTAGGTCAGAAGGCCTACTAAATACCAGTGTTAAAGCTTCTTGTCATTAGGTGAATGCCCCAGGAAGGGAGGAGTCCATTTCGTGAGCTTTTGGTTCCTATCAGGGTGCTGGGCAATGCTCAGCGTGTTAGCTTAAATAAGCCTCTGTTTACTTGTCCCTTGTCCCAAGTGTTCAGTGTAGCTAAACATCACACAAATATTTCTTGAGTGATTACTGTATGCTGAGCACTGTATACACTGGGAAATACAGAAGAATTCGCAATGTATCCTCTCTCTAAAGATCTTCCAGGTTAGTTGAACAAACACAATTAACATATATAAAATATATGACAGGATGTGATAGAAATGACGGAGGAATTTGGAGGAGATATTCAATGAGGACTGTAATACCCAGGGATATGACATCTGAGAAGACCTGCTAAGGTCCTAACGTATTAAACCAAGGAAAATTGTTACAACATACTGGTTCTGATAAAGTCAGCACTCTGCCTGCTACGTGGCAATCATGCGAATATGAGCTGATTTTAAAATTGTTTACATGTGGCTATCCATTTTCAAATGCATAGGTAAGGAACATGATTCTGAAACATGCACACCAACAGCTTTCATTCACAAATATCCTTCACTATTTTATAGGCTTCATAGTGGGACAAATTAATCAAACTATTTTTCCACACCAACAGAAACTACTTCTGAGAAAGAGGTAAAAGTTGGTTGGGAGCAGAAACTTTTCCCCAACTCAGCATTCAATGCAGTTAAAAAAAAAAGTCACACGATTCTACGTTTCTGAAAGTACCTGGGTTTTTAAGGATTCTACCTTTACCTGCTTGAACCTGGGAATGAAGGGGTTGGAAAAAAAGAAGCAAAGATTGAATAAACGTGTGAAGGAATGAATGGACCTGGGACTTTGGTCCAAAATAGGACAGAGAAAACACAAAAAGGGAAGTTGAGGCCCATGGCCTGGGTTCCCCTGAGATAGTTCCTTCTGTTGAAATCCTTCTTATTCAGCGGAAATAGTTCAGAATGTTAGTGGCCTACAGACGCAACCTAAAGACTGAGGCAAGCTTTCTGTGGCTTTGACTATAAATTGGTGTGTGATTCAGTTTGTCTGTGCAGTGCGACTGGATCACTGAAATCAAATATGAAAGTCTATCTATCATTAAAGTCAGGTTGCACAATCATTAAACCAAAGAACACAGCCTTTAGGATTCATCAAGTAGGCTATATTTTTAATCTGGACAAGTTTTCCATTTAACAAGGGGAAAAAAATTAGTAATACCCTTATTTTGGCCTTCTTTTGAAGGGGAGATAGAAAGCTGAGAAAGGGTGTGGCATATGAGAATTTTGTCAAAAGTCAAGTGCCTGCTCTATCCAGATAACCTTCCCAACAGAATGTCATAGTGATTCTTGAAAGACAGAAGTCTAAAGAATATAGTTCTATCATTAACCATAATGGCATATATTTTCTCACTTCGCAAAGGTACAGGAGTGACCTTTGGGAGTGACTTTTGGGACCCTAGTCCAGTGGTGGGACAGTTAAATGGCTCATTTGGTAGAGTTCTGGGCCTGTTGTCAGAAAGGTCTGAGTTCAAATTTGATTTCAGAAGCTTACTAGCTGTGTGGCCCTAGACAAGTCACTTAACCTCTATTTGTCATAATCTATTGCAGAAGGAAATGACCAATCACTCCAATATCCTTGTCAAGAAAACTCCATGGACATGACTGAACAACAAATCCAGTGGTAACTGAGACAAAGACTCAACTGGCAAAAATTTATGACTTTAGATATGGACCTGGTGGAACTAATTCTAAATAGGAAACGAGCTATTGCACTGACCTCCTCCAAAGATAGCTGCCATGTAGGGGAGAATATGCCTCTAAGATACTGAGTGGAGGAGGAGAATATTTGTTCTTTGTTCTCATGATAGACAGATAGACAGACAGCTATAGATATAAATACAGAAATGTTCAATCATTTCAGTCGTGTCCACCTCTTGTGACTCCATTTGCAATTTCCTTGGCAAAGATACTGGGGTGGTTTGCCATTTTATTCTCTAGCTCCTTTTACAGATGAGAAAATTGAGGCAAATAGGGGTAAGTGACTTGCCCTGGGTCACATAGCTAGTAAGTATCTGAGGTTGGATTTGAATTCAGCTGTCCCCAGGTATATACAGATAGACAGACAGATAGATAGATAGATAGATAGATAGATAGATAGATAGATAGATAGATAGACAGATAGATAGATAGAAAGACAGATAGATGATAGATAGATATACAGATAGACAGACAGATAGATAGATAGATAGATAGATAGACAGATAGATAGATAGATAGAAAGATAGATAGATGATAGATAGATAGACAGACAGATAGACAGATAGAAAGATAGATGATATAGATAGATAAATGTAGATATAGATATATAGCATTAAAGACAGATATGGAAACACACACATATACACTAGATTCTTCTCTCTCTCTCTGATGAAAATGTCCCTTTGTAAAAGCTAATTGATGTTAAGTTATTAAATGGAACTGGGGGCTAGTCACTGGCTCCTAACAGTGGGGGAAACACAGGTGATAGAAGCTCCAAGTAGGCAGTAGTAAAAAAAATACCCTAGAAACTCCTCATGGAGCCCAGAGCCCTGAGGGCAAGATGTAGAGATCTGGCTCTGTCAGAGAGAGAAAGAGTACACTTATTATAATAGCTCTTAATTAGCTATACATAAATGCATATTTCTATTTGGTGGAAGGCAGTGTGGTGTAATACAGCAGAAAGATGATTGTAACTACAGTCTGATGATCTGGACTTGAATACAACTTTATTACTTGTCTACCTGTGAGATTTGGAGCAAGGTGTTTAATTTATCTGGTCCTTGGTTCCTCATTTGGCCTTGACAGGCTCCAAGATCCTTTCCAGATATGCATTCACATTTCTATGACATCAAAAAAAAAAAAAAAAAGGA
The DNA here is from genome assembly GCF_028372415.1 of Notamacropus eugenii. Taxonomy (NCBI): domain Eukaryota; kingdom Metazoa; phylum Chordata; class Mammalia; order Diprotodontia; family Macropodidae; genus Notamacropus; species Notamacropus eugenii. The sequence continues at coordinate 285,669,101 of NC_092876.1, forward strand.
AAATATTTGGACTTTACACCAGTGTTCTCAGAGTACCTGCAACCCAAGAACCTGTACAGCTCAGATGGTAAAGAAAAAGTTGTTCTTGAAGGACTTCAGACCATTTCTGGAGCCATATGCTTATTGACTACAGGTCATTATTCTGCCCCCTTTAATCACCTAAAGATCAGGAATGTAAGTGTACCGAGAATAAGAATTGTTTGGATTGTGTATATAGTAGGTATGATTTGAGTTTTCTTTGCACATAGGATAGAATAGAAATGGTATGTCCTTTCATTCTCCCCCTACCCCTTCATTGCCCAAGGGTTCTCTTCCTTCTACATCCCTTCAAAGCAAACAGAATGTGGAAAGATACATAAAACAACTCCCAATCCAAGTAAAAAAAAAGAATACTGAAAGCTTGTTACATATTCTCTCTAAACACTAATGACATCTGTACATCTCCAAAATTTTGCTTACGTTGAGATTATGAAAGAAAGCATTATACAACAGAATCTTGGTGATCTGAAGTATTCTAAGGTATCAAATTGGATGCTTTAAGCTACACAAAACAAGTCAATCCCTTAGAACACAAGATGTAGAAAAGATGAGGCACTTAGTGGTGCTTGTTGTTTCTTCATAGGCTTGATCTCTAAATATCTAAGGATAGGATTCTTTGGAGACTTAGGGAGTTTGAGAACAGGTTCTAGGTTATTAAGAAGGCTAAAGTGAATTGATACCTCCTGGCTGCATAATTCTATGAAAACACTGTACTCTATCTCCTGGACATGGTGTATGTGTGGCGAGGGGGAAGGGTGTTGAATGCCACAACAGAATGAGAATGGCATTCCCTCTTATTGCAAGGGTAGTCCTATATTTCTCCATGCTAATTTTAACAGGAAACCTCAGATAGTGCTAGTTAGGGTGACATGATCAAATAACCCAGGTACCTGAGAAGAGTTCATCAACTTAAGATGGGAGACAAAAAAATCCAGATGGAACAACTTTTAGTCATTTTAGACCTGGATCCTAGTGAAACTAAATCCCATTCCTAACTCCCTAAGCCATCAAGTCTCCCCTATGGCCCAGATCTTGTCTTGAAACCTTGGTCTCCTGCAGAAATAGCGTTAGGCTACCAGCAGCAGCCACTGGGTTGGCAAGAGATGATTTTCAAACAAAGGCAAAAAGGCAAGGGGGGGGGGGGGGGTGAGATGTGAAGGTGGTGAGATTAGGGAGGGAAGCAGATTCACATTCCCACACAGAATTGGTTTTAATTGTTAAAGTTTCTCTGCTCCTTTAAAACCCCAAACCTGAACCCTTCTTTAAAGTCAAATGCTTGCCAGGAAGTACAAGAATAATGTTCGAACAAACAGAGCCTTAGAGTTTGCTGGAATGGCGAAAATACACATTCCCTCCTCACATCCCACCCACCTCCCTCCCCACCCGAGGAATAATGAGAGGAAACCAAATGAGGGGAAGTTGTTGAAAGGGAAAGAAAGAGATTAAATGAGTATTGTGAGGAAGAGAAGAATATTTATTGCCCAAGTAAGAAAGGAAGCTAAAAGAAAGCGTACTTAGATGGTTTTACCCCCCTCACTTATCTCCGTCCGTGCCACTCATTCACATTCCCTCATAAAAGGATGGGGGTAGAGAGGCGATTATTCGTTAGTAAAAAGAAGGATTTTGTCTGTGTTACAGGCTTGAAGAAAATGGAAAGCAAGCCGGGCAGAAATTCTCTGTGAAGTTCAGTATTTCTGGCAGCTTCAGCTGCAAAATCAAGGTCTGCAAATGGTCCTGTAGGTGGAGCTGCACTCTGCAAATCCAACTACGCTGGCCCAACAATGAAGCAATTGTTTCCCTGTCTCCACTTAGCAATTCCTCCTTCTCTTTCTGTTCTTTCGGGTTGCATGTTCTATTTATTTTAATGTATACCTTTGTGTAAAGCCTGTCTCTGAGTGGTTAGATACCCCGTTGATATGTAGCCTTCAAGGGGGAAAAAGGAGTGCAGCCTATTCCCATGACATCCTTGGGCTTTGTAGAGCCAAAAAAACCTTCTCAGGAACACCTAATCCTTGGGCTCTGTCCAAGTACCACAATCTCTCTGCACAACTGACATGGGCCACTTGGGACACTTGAGAGCTTTAGGTGTGTCTCTCTGAAGTCAGCCCCAGCCAAGCATGAGGCAAATGTGCCCGACCAAAGAAAATAAATTATGTGGACTCCAATTTTCAGCAGTTATGAAGTATTAAATTACACATGTGAAGAATTCACTTTGGGGATTAACCCTTTTGGAACCTAAAATGGTTTTGTCGCGACTCCTCTGAAAGGAAGCACGCTGTGCATACTGTGGGCCTCTCAAAAGCCATGTGGGTCATTGATCAGCCGGCTGAGACACTAATTGAAATATGTGTTGTAATTAACTGCAAACCGGTGAAAACGCGAGCACTACCTGGGCACTGGGGCGCATTTTGATGCCGGCCCTGTCTCTTAGGACATGCTGGGCAGGGCCTTATGCGCAGAAAGGGGTTTCAGGGAGCGCTGGGAAGTTTTAGAATGCCTTTTGGAACCCCTGAATGCTACTTTAGGCACTTAATTAGTATGCATTTTAACACAATTAGCTCAGCCCCGGTGGCTGCTTCTTCATTCAGGTTTAGAGAAGTGGTCAGAGCCAATGGAACTTTAGTAAAATCACAAATGAAAAGCTCCTGAAAAGGCATTAGCCCTCAGCCAGAGATATAAAAAGGACATCCTGCCCAGCCCCTTTCAAGTATTTCTGGTTCCCCACAGCCATCTGTAGCATCAAGCATCCAAAATGTGATGTTGCTGAAATTTTACGTGTAAACTCTGCATTAGAAAAACAAAACACTGCAGTTTATTTCCCTTTAAAGGTATTTATTTACGAAACGACCATAGAAAACATCTTTAACAATAACAGGAAGAGATCAATCTTGCAGGACTTTCCCCCCCTCTCCCCCCCTTTTCTTAACCAAGTAGAGGATGTCTCAGTGGAGAAAGGTGAAGCAAGATTCAGGGAGTCATGCTAAAGGACTGAGCAAACCTTAGATTCGAATCCTATGACTATCTACCTCAAAGAAGAAGGTGGAAAAAGATGACTTTGTCAAGAAGGGGACAGGTTTGATTCCTAGTATTCATCACCCCTGCCTCCCTGTTTCATCCTGAAAGAATTAGAAGGGACATTTGGGAGGCAACATAATGCATAGGGAGAGAAAAATAAAACTGAATGGAGACTCCGAAGACCTGTCACTGACTAACTGAGTAACCTTGGGTAAGTCTTTTTGAGTCCCAGTTTTCTCATCTGTAAACTAGGGGGAATATTTGCAACATTTACCACACAGGACTGTCATGAGAGCAACTGAGATAATGAGTGCTAAGTGATTTGCCAATGCAAGGAACTCCATGGATAGCTTGTATGTAAGCTAATGTTTTATTTTGGAGATAAAGAAACTGAGGCATAGGATTAGGGGACTTGACCAAAGTCACACAAGTGTGAATATCTGAATCGATACTTCTAATCCATCATTTTCTCCACTTCTTATTAATCTCTCTATGCATCATTTGCCTCATTTGTATAAAGGGAGGAAGACCCCTACCTCTAACCTGTTTGAAAGCTATGCAAAATTTTTTTATAACCATTTAATTTATTAATATATATGTACATACATACATATGTGCTCATATATGAGTTACTGTGGTACAATATATGAGGCAGCTAGGTGGTACAGAGGATAGATAGAAGGATCTGAGTTCAAATCCAGCCTTAGATACGTAGTAGCTGCATACTCTGGACAAGTCACTTAATCCTGCTTGCCTTAGTTTCCTCATCTATAAAATGAGCTAGTGAAGGAAATGGCAAACTACTCCAGTATCTTTGCCAAGAAAACTCCAAATGGGGTCACAAAGAGTCAGACATGACTGAAACAACTGAACAACAGTAATGGTGCAGCAGATGTTGTCAACTGGACCTAACCAACCTCTAACCTGCAGATGGCCAGAGCTGAACAGAGCAGGCTAGAGACAGGAGAGTCAGGAATCAAACAGAAGTTTAATTTCAAAGTGAGCAAAAAGGATCTCAAGCAAGGAGGCAGATTAGACACACATGCCAGGACCCCACCCCTGGTGGGGGGACTCACTTTAGTGGGACCAAATCTTAGTACTTATACCAATGGCTGCTCAGGTGAGCTTCAGTCCTTACAATGAGGGGAAATAGGAATGTAACCAATTTAATTCATAGCAGGGCAGAATATGGATAAAGCAGGTGCTTGTCCAGGCTCAGAGAACACTTGGTTCTGGTCAAAGAAAGGCAATAATTACATGAAATAATTTTGAGATTGTGCTGTGTCTGAGATCATCCAGAGTGCAAAGGATTATTGTTATGCCAAGTTCAGGACAACTTTCTTTGCTGGGCCTCAGATCTGGAAAACAGGGTATCTCCTAATAGCATCTAGAGAATCTAATATCATATAGAATCAAAAATCTGAGTCTGAACCTCAGCTTGGTCAAGTGTGGATTTGAGCAATTCACTCTCCCTCTCTTGCCTCAGTTTCCTCATCTGTACAATGAGAGAAGCAAACCAGATGACCCCTAAGGTCCCTTCTGGACAGTTAGGTGACGCAATAGATAAGAGTGTCAGGCCTGGAGTCAGAAAGATTCATCTTTCTGAGTTCAAATCCAGCCTCAGATACTTATTAGCTATGTGACCCTGGGCAAGTCACTCAACCCTGTTTGCATCAGTTTCCTCATCTGTAAAAGGAGTTGGAGAAGGAAATGATAAATCATTCTAGTACCTTTGCCAAGAAAACCCCAAATGTTGTTAGAAAGAGTCAGACACGAATGAAACTCCTAAGCAACAACGAAAAGGTCCCTTCCATCTCTAAATCCATGATTTTATGATCCCCATGTGCATGTGTATACCCACATTTGAGAAAGAGGAAGGAGTACGCCCTTAACTTCCCAACCTCATATGATTTTTGGGTGGAGTAACTCATAAAAATAATTGCAAAGCACTACATAATCAGTGTGCTCTGTGAAAACTGAACGATTATAAAAATAATTTGCAAAGGTCACATTGCAATCCTCATTTCAACAGGTGGCAATGAAAATTGCCACATCTAAGGCACTGGAGTGAGATCAATGTTAAGGGGACAAAAAAATTGGGGATTTGCACTTTCTTGAAATCTAAGTGGCTGAAAAACATTGCTTTGTGCTTTCAGTCTTCTGCAGATCAACTTATTGAAAGAACTATCTGATTACAGAGATGCTTAGGAAAAGCTTTTTTCCCCTTTTTTACTGACTTTGTGTTAAAACAAAAGGGGAAAAATCTTCCACAAACCCGGCAACCAAGAAGCCTAAATGAAAAAGAAAAGTACAAAAGCCTGCAGATTCTACCCAACATAAGAGTCTGACCGAATTTCCTTGTTCATTGTATCTCATACACTCATATATATTCACTCTGATAAGAAATAACTTTTTGTTGGAGAGAGCATCCCAGATTTGATTTATAACTCACAAGTCACATAAAGAAAAGTTGCTGCCAAGTATGCCTATATAAATTTTGATCATTTCAAAGATTGTCGTCACAGGTGCTGAAAAGCAGACTTGTGTTTTTCCTGGGCTGTGCAGGTAAAAGGGGGATCGTTTGTTAAGACCAATCCTTCTCCCTGTTACTGTACTGTTACTCTGTGGGACAGCAAGATAACCTGAACAGGCTACAGTGCAAAAGGACATGTGAAAAACTGTTTGGGGGCAGAGTCCGGATGAATGGGCAGTACAGAAGTAACTCTGCATCCCCTAAAGTCTATCTCCTCCTTAAATAGGGTATATCCACAAGGGTGGAGCCAATGACGAGATCTACATAGTAATTTTCCTTTCTCAACCCCTGGCTCCTTTAGACTCTTCCTGAGGGGGTGGATTTTCCCAAGCATAGATGAATGTGGATCTGCATCAAGGGGCTTACTCTGCAGAAGCTTGAGGACGGAACTGAAACTGAATGACATTTCTTCCCCGTAAAAGTATGAAATGTTGAACACAGTTCAGAGTGAAACTAATTTTGCCCTTCGTATTCCACAGGACATGACAAGGTGACCCCTGAACCTTTGAGGGGGAGAAAACTTTAACTGTGCCCAAAGGGTAGGAAGACAAATTCTCACAGCACCATGTAAATCCTCAGAGGGTTACTCTTAGTGTGTTTATGACAGCCTGAACTCTGCCCCACAGATCAAAGTACTAAGCTGATTAATTGATATTTATTGAATGCCCACAGGGTCTAAGACACTAGGGGAGCCACACAGAGTGCCTGTGGAATCGCTGAGGTCTCTTCCCTTAGAGGAATTTATAATCCGAGAATATAATAAAGGAAGGACTTTAATGGATATTGCTAGAAACTCCCTGGCAACCAAAGACACATTTCCTAGCTTCCTCAGTGTGGCCAGATATAAAAAGCCCAGATATTAGATCCTTCTAGACTTAGAACTTGTTTAGTGTGAAGTTGAAAAAGAGTAAGATTTCAAGAGGTCTAATGCTTTTCTCAATCAGATAGTGGAATTCTTCAATGGGTGCCTTTTATTTCTGAGGGAAATATTGGTCTGGAATCATTAAAAACAATATCCGGCTTACTTTCTGAGATTCACTGTTGTAACATAAAGCGAAAATAGATATTAGAATATTTTATGAGTAAATCTGATTTAAAATGGAATAGGGTATTTTGATCAAGTTACAGTACAAGTACAAAGTACACAGATACACAAAGTCTTTAAGTGAGGTTTAGTAGAGGCCAAAAGGTTTGTGATAACTTTCCAAATTTTTTTTGTTTCAACCTGGCTTTTAAATTTCGGCACAATTCTATGCAAAATGTTCAACTAGATTAAAGGTATTTTCCTTGACTAACAAATGTAGAAACCCAAGAAAATTAATGGGATAACTGAAAATTGGCATGAGATTAAGAAAAATGAACTTGGTCCTCAAAGGGCCTGGGAATTAAATATACCTTTCACTGCCTCTTGTAATAATTTTCATCAAATTATTTTGTTTCAACTGTTTTCTATGTCATTACAAAATAATGTTTTTTGCTTGTTTAGGCAAATTGATCACAGGTATAGTGTGTTTTGTATTCCTTAAGGTTTCTGAACATGATTTATATAAATGAATCTTGTTTTCCTACTGACTTGTACCATAAATTCAGAGGTGTGTTATCTCAGTTTCTTATTGATCTTCAATTAGCAAGGAATCCTTAAACATTAAGCTAAAATTTCTCTTTTTTTAAAGCCTCTCTGTCCAGCAATTAATGATCTTAAACCCCACGTCAAATGCAAAGGGTAAACACTGCTATGAATTATTTTATATATCACTTGATTTGTCGGTGCTGTATGATTTTTTTTAAAAGGGGAAGACACTCTCCATGTACTAACTTCCTCCTAAACAGAACCCAAATTTAATTAATCAGAGGGGTGTGTGTGTGTGTGTGTGTGTGTGTGTGTGTGTGTGTGTGTGTGTGTACAGCACAGGGGAAGCATTTGAGATAATGATCTTGGTCTTTGAAAAAAATCAGTGGATAAAGATTAGGAACTGATGGATTTGAATGAATTGGAATGGGAAATGTTATTTTTGAAATATTAAAGGGTTTTTCTAATGATGATTTTTATTATTGGTATCAAAATGTGATACCAACAACAACCACAAAACATTCCTTAAAGCAATGCCAAAATGATGAAAAAAAAATCTAGTCTTGCAGCAATCTTCATGTTCCCTGAAGTAGTTTGAAAATTCTCTGGGCAAGGGAAATGTGAGCACATAAAAATTTGTAGGTTTGGATAATTCTATGTTATTGAAGGAATTAGTTAATGATGTTGCTGAGCAACCAAAAAGTGAAAAAGTAACATTTTGAAAGCATTGAAGAGACACCAAATATGGTACTAGTATTTAATAAGGAAGAGAGAGATAGAGAGACAGAGAGAGACAGATAAACAGACAGAGAGACAGAGAGAGAGAGAGAGAAGGAGAGAGACAGAAAAAGAGGAGAGAGGGACTCACAGAGAGAAAAAGAATGACAGAGATAGCAGCAAAGACTTAGAGACAAAGGCAGAAAGAAACGGAGAGACAGAAAAAGGGGGAGGAGGAAGCGAAGGAGGGAGAGACAGAGGCAGACAGAGAAAAGAAAAGAAAGGGGAGAGATGGGGAAATAGGGAGACAGAAAGGCAGGAAGGGGAGAGGAAGAGGGAGGAGAGGGAGAAGAAGGGTGAGGACAGATAGAACCAGCAAAAAGAAATAGAGAGACAGAGAGAAAGAGAGGGAAAGAGACAGAGAAACAGAAAGGGAGAGAGAGAATGAATTATGGAAATTATCTGAAGGAAAGTTCACTTAGATCCCTAGTAAAATAATAGAAGCAGAAATTAAAAGAGTACTAATTTAAGTGATGTCAAGTTACCATCCAGGTAAATAGCATTTGTGCTCTAAATTTACTGCTTATTTTATTTCTAATTCCCTCACATGCTGAATCTCTGCCTAGTCTTTTTATCAAAAAAAAAAAAAAAAAAAAAAAAGTGAGCTATGGGATTCCAGACAGAAAACTTCAATTTTCTTAACACATGTTATTGTTGTTTTTTTTAAATCAATAAAAATCATCTAATAACATCATCTCTCCCATTAGAATAAAAGCTCCTTGAGAGCAGAAACTACGTTTTCCTCTTCTTTGTATACCCAGTGCTTCTCTTACAGGGTTGTTTGGAGGATTGATGTATGTGTTCAAAGCACTTTGTAAACCTCTAAGTGGTGGATCAATAACTGCAATTATTTTGTAAAGTAGTTAATAAGCACCAAGAAGTACTGGGGCAAGATGAGACAAAGCTAAAAGTAGAAGGCTTGTTCTTGCTCCAATTAAATTAAATTAAATTCAACAAACACTTATGAAATGCTTGCTCTGTTGCAAGTCATTGTGCTATGTGTTTGGATATAATGTAAAAACAAAAACAGAAAAACAATTCCTGCTTTCCGAGAGTGTATGTTTTGCTAAGGAGGACTTGGCTTTGCATTGATAAGTATACTGTAAAGTAGCATGATATAGGAACAAAAGAGAGAAGTAAATAAAGTGTTCTGGGAAAATATAAGGAGGAAGACACACTTTTATCTAGCAGGATCAGGAAGGGGTCATTTGATCTTAGACTTTTAGGAAGGAAAGGGTTGCAAGTGGCTGATTGGAAACAAACTGTTCTCCTATGCTTCTCTTTTCTGTGTATTCACATAGACTGTCCCCTGTGCCCAGAATGCACAGAAGGGAGAGATGTAGGCTGAAATAGGGGAAGGATTTGGGATTGCATTAATAGAAACAGAGAAACTGGGAACCAGGGTGGGTTTAGGGGTGGGGATGATGATGATGAGCTCAGCTTTGGATATGTTGACTTGAAGATGTCAGTAAATCATGCAGGTGAAGTAGTCCACAAGGCATTTGGGAATGTGGACTTTGAGATTAGGGGAAAGATTGGGGCTGAATATAAAGATTTGAGAGGTACTGACAGAGAGGTGATGATTAGAGGTTTTAGACAGAAAACAGACCAAGGCCAGAGGACACAGTCTTAGGGAACATTCTCATTTATGGAGGACAATATGCCAGTAAAGGAAACTGAGGAACAGTTAGGAAGAAAGCCAGAAAAGAGTGTTCTAGCCATTATTTTACCAACTATAGCAATCTGCTTACACTACAATGGACAAATTCTTCAGAACATCAAGAAAATAAAAACTAAGAAAAGATAACTGGATTCAGCAATCAAGAATTGTTAGTAACCTGAAGAAAACAGACTCAATGGAAGTGAAATAATGTTCCACAAATGAAGTGATTGGAAAGTATTCTTGCTAGAAGTTTGATGAAGAAGATGAAAAAAGATGATATTTTGAGTGGGTAAGATCAAAACAACGATTGTCTTAGCAAAGGGGAGATCTGAGTATGCTCAGAGGCAGAAAGGAATGAACCATCAGATGATTTTGAAGGTTCAATTCAATTTTAAATAATCCTTAAGCATTTAGTAGGTCCTAGATGAGGGAAGGAATGATTAATTCAGCAGAATTCCAGTGAAGACAGAGGTGGAGGAGTTGGCCTTGGCAAAAAGGCCACTCGATTTTCTGGGACTGGACAGAAGCAGGAAATGGGTAACTTTTTTCACCTTTTGCTCCAGATTCTTCTTTTAGCCTAAGAATCACTGTTATTATTTCAATCATTTTCAGCTACGTCCAACTCTTCATGGCCCCATTTCAAGTTTTGAGAAAGATCGTAAAGTGATTTGCCTCTTCCTTCTCCAGCTCATTTTACAGATGAAGAAACTGAGACAAATTAGGTTAAGTAACTTGTCTGAAGTCACAAAGGCTGAATTTGAACTGAGGAAGATGTCTTCCTGAATCCAGGCCCAGAAATCTATCCATTCAGCTATCTAATTGCCCTCTGAGAGTTATCAAAGATACTCTACTTTTTGAAAAGAGCCAGGTGGTCTTTACATCTTGCATTGGCATAAGTTTTTGTGCTTGTTTCTGTGTTTGTATGTATGTGTGTGTGTTTATAAATTATTAAAGATCTATGAGCATATCATTTAAGCCAGAAGATGATATGCTTTATTGAGTCTTCTCCTAAAGGGTAAATTTTTTTCCAGTGGCTCCTGAATTAGGTTATATTTTCTGATATTTGTAAAGGAACATGTTTTGGACTTAGAACCCAGAAATTTAGGTTAAAAATGGTTCTGACACATTAATTGTTTGACTATTGTTTGACTAATTGTTTGATCAAGTCACTGTTTCCTCCAGCCATAGTTTCTCTCTATATAAAATGGGAATGATAATTGAATTCCCAATGTCAAAGATTAGTTATGAAGAAAACATAAAATTTAGGGGGCTATAGAAACCTGGGGGCAGTTAGGTGGCATAGTAGATAGAGCATCGGCTCTGAAAGCAGAAAGACCTGAGTTCAAAGATGACTTCAGACCCTCACTTGTTATGTCACCCTGGGCAAGTCACTTAACCCTGCTTGCCTCAGTTTCTTTATCCGTAAAATGAGCGGGAGAAGCAATGGCAAGCCACTCCAGTATCTTTGTCAAGAAAACCCCAAATGAGATCATAAAGTGTCAGACATCACTGAATGACTGAACAATAGACACTTTAGATAATTATCAGTCTTGCTAGAACCATTTTTTCAATTTTCATATTTTTTTCATTAGTTCCTAGCATTGTTAGAAACAGAATAGAATTTTCTGCAAATGCTATTGCCTTAAATAGTGAATTGAAGAAGCTAAAAAAGACATCTGTCATAAAGAAAGATAAAATTTGCCCTGGCCAGACAAATAGCATGTAAGGAAGTGAAGGGCCAAAAGTGGGGAAGTAAAAGAAGAGGAACTGAAAGAACCTGTCAGGAGAAAAATTTCTTCATATGGTAGGATTCTTTGAGTTTTTTTATCATTCATTTTCATTAATGGTGGTAATGCTTGTTAGGCTATATAGTAGTCTATTGGAGAAAAAAATCAGTGAAAGTCCTAAATCTGCTTAAAGAAGATTTTAAACTCTACTGGAAAAATACAAAGGAATTATATTGTAGTTAAAACACAAAAAGCAAAATTGGCATTGGAAAGAGCTTTGAATGTATGTAAATGTAGAAAATATTCTTCCCTGACTAATCAATGCTTCAGAGTTGAAAACATATTCAAAATACCATTGACATGAAAATTGTTATCAGTATAACCACCTCATTTATTTTCTTCATCAACCCAAAGATTTATTGATTTCTCAGAGGCCAATATAAAATATATACTAAGTTTCATATTGGGATCTAGACAACAATTCAAATACAAATCTGAATTAAGAAGGGATGGCTTGAAGTCGCTTGTGCATTTCATTAAGTCAATGCAAACATATGAAAAACTTCTGGCAATTTTTATAGCTAAAAGGTAAAATATATAAAGCTTTACCAGTTGTTAGTCTATTCCTCATGCTATTGTAATTTTGTGCAGGTTTTTTTGCTAATATAAAACATATTGTTCTGCAAAGGTACAAAATAGAATTGTGCAGGATAGTAATATGGTAAAAATATTCACATAGGAGCTATACAATTAAAGTTTATGGCAAGATTAAAACAGAGAACTTGGACTGACATTCCAGCTTTGACTCATCTTTGGTTAATTTCTTTCCCTTTCTTTTAATTGCCTTTTTGTAAGAATGTTCAATTAAATGACAATGTCAGAACAGTCTTAAATTCTAAGATTTGTATGTATATTTATGAATTTATGCATGTATGTATGTATGTAACAAATCTATTTTGTATTTGAAATTGTATTTATTTATCCTTCATTATGACATGAAGATATTTATAAAGACCCAGACTTGAATTCTGGACCTCTTTGCAAGCACCAAAACAATTCACCTGAAATTTTACCTTTAAAGACCAGTAGTTTGTCTGAAACATTTGCAATGTTTATATAGCTAGCTGCCTCAATTCTCCAAGTTTGCATATATTTTTATGCCCATGGAACCATAAAGTATTGGTTTTATGAGTTATTCCATTTCACTATGAATAGACGTTTTCCTTTTCTTCCCCCTAAGCATACTACTACAGCCGACATTTGGTCAAGCTTCAGTGAGCTGCTCTTAAGCTATGCCCAGTTAATCACTATTCATAACCAGCTCAATTTTCATTGCTTCCTCATAACAGCAGATCTTCTCTATGTGAAGAACTCCTGCTGATCTCAAAAGGAGTTCCCTTATGCAGAGAGCAGGGAAATCAGGTCATATATTCATAAGTAGTGCATTGCAAAAAAAGAGTTTGGTACATATTTAACCTTCTTGCTGTGTTTACCATTCTTTTTTTTCTTTCAGTTACTGCTTCTTTCCTTCCTTTTAGCAACAAACTACATTTATTCCTACAAAAGCATTTTTAGTAGCCATGTAGTTCTTTCACTTCTTTTAAAAAGGGAAGTGAAGATTTTTAGGAGGACGTATAAACCAGAACATAAGCTGCAGGAACCATGGAGAAAAAGCATTAAAGTCATGTAAAACACGTTATATTATATCTAGTTACAAGCTATACCAATCAAGTAAGATGGAGAATACAGCAATAAATGAGATATTAGGATCGTGAGGAGAAAAATAACATGGTTAGAGAGTTGGCAAATAGGACTCATGAAGGAAGAAGCTAGCTAGGATTGCTTTATCTAGGGGTGAAAAGATTTAATGGATGATGTAGTAATTATACCAGGTGAAGTGTTATTACATAAACAATGATGACTAGTTCCTGCATGTGATCTCAGCAGACAAATGAGCTGAATGTTTTGTGTCAGACCTCCAGATGTCTATCTATCTATCTATGTCCACTAGCGACAAGGGGCCCTCAATGATCTCCACAGGCCCTTCTAGGTCTAATTCTGTGATTCTAAAGGAGGAGCTTTATGATGAAGACAAAAATCCAGGGCAACTATAATGATTGTAACATATTAATATTATACAATAATAAAGATGATTTAATAATATTTCTATAGGGCTGTAAATTTTACAAAATGCTTTACACACATTAATTCATTTGATCCTCATGACAATCCTAGGAGTTAGATGCTATTCTGATTATCCCCATTTTACAGATGAGGAAACTGAGACAGATAGACATAAAATGACTTGCCCAGAGTCACACAGCTAAGTAAACGTCTGAGGCCAGATTTGAAACTATGTCTTACTAACTTTAAACACTATGCTACCTAGTTGCCAATATATGAATTATATAAATGATTGATTTCTATGTCTTCATTTTATGGATGGTCACCTAAAATCTAGAAAAATTGAATGAGTCTTGTTCAAGATCATACAAGGTAAAAGCCAATCTGTGAGCCAGACCCAAGTCTCCTGACTTAATACTTCTTCTCACTCTACCCCATTGCCTTTTCAATCTCATTCATTTGCCAATGTGCCTGAAATTTCACACCTGGGTCTTCATTCCTTGGGAATGGATTATTTCACCATTCCATACAAATATTGCTGGATGGGATTACAATAAGGTATTATCAGTCACGACTGTTTTTATTTTTGGATAAATTTGTTTGTCAGATGCTTTCAACTAATGTTAAGACCAATAGATAAAAGGAGAATGAGAAAAAGTACAAGACCAAGATCAAGAGCATGAGGATGTTACAAGCTTCAGGCCAGGCCTGAATTGTAAGACTACACATTATGGGGCTAAGGACTGGATATTATCTGGTTCCTTTTTTTTTCCAATGAGGAAAGTGAGACCCATATAGGATAAATGACTTCTCCATAGTAATCTAGGTAGTAACTATAGAGATCTGGTGTTTAATCCCAAGTCCTCTAATTCCAAATACAGGCTATATATAGCCTGAGTACCAGGGCAAAAGAAGGGTGCCATCAATTGGGAAAATATGGAAATGGATAAGAGTGTGAGTGTGTGTAAGTGTGTGTGTGTGCATGTGTGTGTGTGTTCATAGAGATGCCATCGGGGAAGAAGCAAACCTTCAAAAGTGATGGTGTTTAGAGGGAGGTGACATCAGCAAAAAAAAACCAAAACACTTTGAAGGGGAAGGAGCGCACAGTAGAGAAGAAGGGTGTTCACCTCCTTCCTCATTTTTACCAACTAGTTCTCCCCAATCCTGAACTAGCACAAAAAAGCTTCCTTTTTTACCCCATGAAAAGTCATGTAGCTTGGAAGCAACACTAGTTCCTGACTTACTTTCTATTTCCTGAAATTGGCATTCAGATCTTCAATTTATGTCTCTGCACAGGTTATTCCCATATGTTTTAGATGTATATATTTTTTCACATTTGTGTCTCTTTGAATCCCTTCCTTAAAATAATAATGATAATTTATATAGTACCTACTATGTACCAGGCACTGTGCTAAGAGCTTAATAATTATTATTTCATTTGATCCTCTCAACAACCTTGGGAGGTGGATGCTATTATTAACCATATTTTACAGATATGGACACTGAGGTTGTGACTTACCTAGGGTCATTCAATAAGTGCCTGAGGCTGGATTTGAACTCAGGTCTTCTTTACTTTTGGTCTAGCATCTTAACCTCTGAAACACTTTGCTGTTCATAGTTGGTGTGATTGAGGAAGCCTTCACTGTTTACCATTCTACATAGCTGTTAGTAATTTCTCCACATATCCCCTTCAAGGGTTTTCTTGCTGATGACTCCTTCCCCAACCCTAATTTTTTTAGGGTGTGTTTTTTCCTGATGGCAACACAATAGGAAAACACAATACACACGCACACACACACAAGCACAAACACACTTACATTTTTGCCTTTCCATACCCTATTTGCTACATGTTTTTTTTTTTTGCTTTGTTTTATTGTATTGTGTTTCCATAATATATAAATTCCCTTTTAAATCTTGAATTCCTAGAAATCAGTCTCTTTCTAATCTTTAGCAGAGATTATTAGGATATCCTGGATTTACAAATGGTAAAACTGAAAACAAAGACTCATCATTTCTAGAAGCTATGCTTGATTACAAAAGTTCTGAATAAATCCAAAGTAGATGCTATTGCCCTATTTTTATTTCTCCGTCCAAGTCAATCAATGTCCTGTGGTATTATCACCTTAGCTTAGCACAGGAGATCTTGAACTGAGGGCTCTAGGTGCCATGATCAGCTTTCAACACCAATATTCAGTAGCAATCCTTATGATAAAAACTTCAACAATTCAGAGTTTACAATACCTGCAGGGAAGGCATCTCTAGCAGAAAGCAGAAATAGAGCCACAGATGACACCGAGAGTCTGACAACTGACATCTACAACAATGTTGATGATTCACAGTTTTCAGATCTATACCTTCATGAGAATTTCCAGTGATGCTGCCACCTGCACAACTCATATGTTGTACGCCCTAGGTGCTATATATGGAATATAGCTTCATGTTGTTAGAGGATCAGGAAGTATTTATTCTGACATTCTCTTTTGATTGGCAATTGTTGATCAGAAATTGGGCAGAAATAACTAACGTGCAATTGTTTTCCACCTTGTCTCTTGAAATGGAATGCCAAAAGCATTGTGTGAGTGTGTATATATGTATGTGTTTATAGGTATCAGTGTGTGTGTGTGTGTGTGTGTGTGTGTGTGTTTAGGAGGCAAAAGAACATTGAGAATGACAAAATTAGAAGATATAGTTGCTTGGAGTACTGATCTTTTTTTCATGTAAAATGATTTGTATTCTATTGAATGATTTGTATAGTATTGGGGAAGTGTTGCTTCATATTAAGTGTAGATTACTGGTTATTGCCTCATTCCACACCCAGTTTCTACCACTGGCCATAAAAAATAGGGTATGGTCATGATCTATTCTGGGCTTTGCCTCTGATTCACTTGTATTAGGCAATTCAGTAAGACATCTCTGCACCTTGCTTTAAGCATCAATCTTTACAAAGGACTGCTTCATTAATAGCATCAAAACTAAGTATACTAACAATAGTTAATATTTGATAACATTTTAAGGTTATGCATTACATATATTATTTAATTTTATCCAAAATAACATTTTATCTACAATAACTCTGTGAGGTTATTGCTATTTTTATTCCTATTTTATAGATAAGGAAACTGAGACTGGGAGACGCTAAAGAGATTGCTCAGGATCATATAGCTATTAAATTTCTGAGGTGAGATTCAAACTTACATTTTAGTGACTCCAAGTACAATAACCCACTTATAATGAAATCTAGCTACCTTGCGGTTCACAAAACTCTCTAATATTGTGAGTTGAAAAATCTACCTGCATTGCTCATTTCTCTTACATGGAGATCATGTGCAACCTTCAGTGTAGATTCAGAGAAAAAAAATGACTATTAAATAATAGAAAGGACCAACTGGCAAAAACCATACACTAAATTGATTCAATATGTTCTTATTTGTGAGTAGCTTTTTTTAAGACTGCACAAGTAAAACTTACTAACATGTTCATAAGTATACTTCTGTCACATAAGTTCTCCTCTAACTTGTTAGTATAGTGTCCTGAAAAATACTATGGACAAATGTAAACAAAGGGCTTGATATAAGGTCATGAGTAAGAGGACAACAAGGTTGTTAACAAGTCTGCCAGTGAAAGGATTTTAACTTAATTCTAATGTATATTAGTTTACCACTCTTAATAATCATGCTACATACACCCTAGGTAAGTTACCTAATGGTGAATGTGAGTTAAGCAGTTGACCTATTTGTTATTTCTTTGGGGGCTGTCTATTAAGATAAATAAGACTGATAGTGTTCTATCTGGGAAATATTTTTCCATAATGGTTAAATATTTCAGAAGCTATACTCTGATAAGCAAGAGTTAAACTTCCTTCTATTCCTCAGTTAACTGACCAGAATGCCAAGAAACAAAGTGGTGAAGGACAAATAGAGTTCCAAGAATAGAGGCTAGGAGAATGTCCATAGTTCAGAGATAGGAAAAGGAATCAGAAAAGAAAATAGAAGAGAGGGTGCCAGAGAAGTAGGAGAAGAAAAAGGGAATAATACCAAGGATTGCTAACTAGATACATAGAGATTTTTGAGGAGAACCAAGTCCATTCTGGGCACTGAGAAAAAAATGCTAGGGAAGCATTTGTGGTAGCAAAGAATTGGAAACTAAAGGGATGCCCATCAATTGGGGAATGACTTGAACAAGTTGTGATAAATGAATGTAATGGAATACTATTGCGGTAAAAGACATCATGAGCATGTCGATTTCAGAAAAACCTGGAAAGACTTACATGAACTGATGCTAAAGGAAGTGAGCAGAAGCAGGAGAACATTGTACACAGTAACAGTAACATTGTACAAGATTAACTTTGATAGACTCATCTCTGCTTAGCAATTCAAGGATGTAAGACAACTCCAAAGAACTCAAGTTGGAAAATGGGGTCCATATTCAGAAAAAGACCTGTGGAGTCTGAATGTAGATTGAAAGACATTACTTGCTCTCTCTCTTTTTTATTTGGTTTGTTTCTTCTTTCTTGTTGTTTCTGTCATTGGTTCTAATTCTTATTTACAATGTGACTAATGTGAAAATTGTTGTTGTTGTGTTCATCCTTTGTTGCCAAAGAAGACCATGCCATCAGAGAAATAATGACATGACTTGCACTTGATTTTATTTTGAGTGAGGGAGGGCTGTACAGATCACTAGCCTCACTTTTCCTCCAGAGTCATCTGAATCCAGTGACCAGATATTCATCAGGATGACCCAGGATGAGGCAATTGGGGTTAAATGACTTGTCCAAGGTCACACAGCTAGTAAATGTTGAGTGTCTGAGGTGAGATTTGAACTCAGGTCCTCCTAATTCCTGCACTGGTGCTCTATCCACTGCATCACCTAACTACCCCTAATGTGAAAATAGGTTCAATATGAATGTATATGTAGAGCCTATATCAAATTGCACACTGTCTTGGGGTGGAGGAGGGGAGGTTGGAGAGAAAATTTGAATTCAAAATCTTATGGAAGTGATTATTGAAAACTAAAGATAAATAAATTAGTTTAACAAAAGGAAATGCTTAATGAATGAAATAATGGTCAACAGAACTGTAGGCTATGTAGAGGTCAAGAAGAATGAGGAAAAAAAAGGTAAAGTCCATTAGATTTGGTAAGAAGTAGATTTCTGATGATATTTCAGAGAACAGTTCCAAATAGACTAGTGTGGATAAAAAAGTAGCATAGAAGTTAAGAAAGGAGTAAAAAATTAGGAAATAGAAGTCACCAGTGAACATTAGTCTTTTGAGAAGCTTGGCAGGAAAAGGGAAAGAATTAGAAGAGATGATTTTTCTGACCTTGCTAGCATTCTATAGTTTAACAAAGACTTTAATTTTGATTTTTTTACATTTAATTTTTATTTTTTTCTCAATTATGAGTAAACAAAAAATAGCATTCTTTTTTTTAAGGTTTTGAGTCCTAAATTCTCTCCCTCTCTACCTCCCCTAACCTCTCCTTAAGAAGGGAAGCAATTTGATATAAATTTACATGTGCAGTCATGCAAAACATTCCCATATTAGTCATGTTGTAAAAGAAAAGGCAGACCAAAAGAAAAAATCAAAAGAAGTATGCTTCAGTCAGCATTGAGACTGCATCAGTTCTTTCTCTGGTGGCAGATAGCCTTTTTCATCATAAGTGCTTCAGAATTGTCTTGGATCACTCTATTGCTGAGAATAGCTAAATCATTCATACTTGATCATAGTTAAAGTATAGCTGTTACCGTATACAATTTTCACCTGGTTTTGCTCATTTCACTTTGTTCATATGTCTTTTCAGGTTTCTTTCCTTGTGAAAGCACCCTGTGAATCATTTTTATAACACAACAGTGTTCCATGACAGTCTTATACCACAACTTCTTCAGTCATTCCCCAATTGATTGGCATCCCCTCAATTTTTAATCCTTTACCACTACTAAAAGTTCTTACAAAATTTTTTATTCATATCTGTCTTTTTTTTACCTTTTTTTTTATCTCACTGGGGAAGAGACTACTAGTCATATTACTGTGTCAAAAGGTATGCACAGATTTATAGTCCTTTGGGCATAATTTCAAACTACTTTCCAGAATGATTAGATTGGTTCACAACTCCACCAAAAATGCATTAGTGTCCTTATTTTTCCACATCTCCAATATTTCCTTTCCTTTCCTGTCATATAGGTAAGGTGGCATCTCAGAATTGTTTTATTTGCATTTCTCTAATCAATAAATAGAACATTTTATGACTATATGTATATGTTATATATACATACATACACATATATACATACACACATATTATATATACATATACATATATATATATATATATATATATATATATATATATATATATATATGATTTCTCTTTCTGAAAACTACCTGTTCATATCTTTGAGCATTTATCAATTGAGGACTGACTCATATTCCTATAAATTTAAATGAGTTCTCTATATATTTGAGGAATGAGATCTTTATTAGAGAGACTATAGATATAAATATATTTCCTAGCCCTGCTTCCCTTCTAATCTTGGTACCATTTGCGCAAACCTTTTCAGTGTGATATACTCAGAATTTCCCATTTTCTATCCTTCAGTGCTTTTATTTTGTCATAAATTCATCCCTTATCCATAAACCTGACAAGTAAAATATTCCATGTCCCCTTAAAATACTTATGATATCACCTTTTTTGTTTAAATCATGTACCCATTTTGACATTATCTTAGTATATGGAGTGAGATGATCTATCCCAGTTTCTGTCAAACTGCTTTTCAAGTTCCCCCAGTAATTTTTGCCAAATAATGACTTCTTTCCCCTAAATCTTGGATTTTGGGGTTTGTGAACTTTAGGTTACTATGGTCATTTACTACTGTCTTGTGTGTACCTAAACTATTCCACTTATTCACCACTCTATCAAATCATTTTGATGATGACCACTTCGTAATACAATTTATGATCTGGTTAAGTCAACTGAAAGTCATGTCATCATTTCCCTGATGTCACTGCCTTCTTTGAAAATGGAGGGCAAACACAACTACCACAAGTGCAAAGCCACCTTCCTTCACCTTTTTTCTCATCAGTTCTCTTAATATTTTGACTTCTTGTTCTTCTAGATGAATTTTGTTATGATTTTTTCCAAGTTCTTTAATTTTTGTCAATTTAGGTCAAATTGTCATTTTTATTATATTGATTTGGCCTGCCCTTGAATAATTGGTATTTTTTTCCAGTTGTTTTACCCTGACTTTATTTGTGTAAAACTTTTTTTTTGTAATTATATTCATATAGTTCCTAGGTTTGTCTTGGTAGGTTTACTCACAAGTATTTTATGTTATCTATAGTTATTTTAAGTGGATTTTGGTTTTCTGTCTTGTTTTTCTGGACTGTTGGCAAATATAAAAATATGTTGATGATTCATGTGGATTTATTTAATCTGTAATTCTGCTTAAGTTTTCAAATTATATATTTATATTATAAAAATATTTAATTATTTCAATTACTTTTATAGTTATTTATACACTTTTATATAGTTGGTTCTCCAGGATTTTCTAAGTATACCACAATATTTTTTACAAAGAATGATTCTTTGGTTTCTTCATTGCCTATTCTAATAACTTCAATTACTTTTTTCTTATCTTCTTGCTATAGCTAGCATTTCTAGCAAAATATTGAATAGTAATGTTCATAATGGGCATACTTGCTTTACCTCTGATTTTGTTGGGAAAGCTTCTAGCTTACCCACATTATGGATAATGCTTGCTGATGATTTAATATAGACACTACTTATCATTTTTAGGAAAGCTCCACTTATTCCTATGTTTTCTAGGTTGTTTTTTTTTAAAATAAGAATGAGTGTTGTATATTGTGAAAATCCTTTTCTGCATCTACTGATATAATCACATAATTTTTGATGGTTTTGTTATTGATATCATCAATTACATTGATGTTTTTTTCTGATATTGAACCAGCTTTGCATTTCTGGTATAAATCCCACTTGGTCATAGTGTAAGATCTTTGTGACATATTGGTGTAATCTCTTTGCTAACATTTTATTTAAAATTTTTCCATCAGTATTCACTAGGAAAGAATTTGGTCATACTCTTTTGCTTATTTGTCCATATATATACTATAGCATTAGGATTAATTGTTCTTTTAATATTTTATAGAATTCACTTGTGACTCCATCTGGTCATGGGGATTTTTTTCCCTTAGGGATGTCATTGATTGTTCAGTTTCTTTTTCTAAGATAGAGTTATTTAAATATTCTATTTCTTCTTCTGCTAATATGGACAATTAATATTTTTTACAAATATTCATTCATTTCACTTAGATTGTCAGATTTATTGGCATATAATTGGGCAAACTATCTCCTGATAATTGTTTTAATTTCATCTTCATCAGTGGTGAATTCACTGTTTTCATGCTGATACTGGTAATTTGGTTTTCTTTTAAAAAAATGAAATTAACCAATAATTCATCTATTTCATTGATTTCTAATAAAATCAGCTCCTAGTTTTATTTATTAGTTCAATGGCGTTACTTTCAATTTAATTAATCTCTTCTTTTTTTCTGGTTTTCTAATTTAGTCTCTAATTGGAGATTTGAAAATTGTTCTTTTTCTAGTTCTTTTTTGATGCATTCCCAATTCTTTGATTTGTTCTTTCCCTAGGGTCTATTTTTTACTTACAAAAAATATTCTACAGTTAACTTAAATGTCAAAAATTAAACTAAGTATTACAACTTTTGGTATGAGTGGAATACTCTGATTATCCAAATGATATTATTATAGTACATGGTGAATGTTTGGGAAATTTGTGTATAATTTGCCTATGTTTCAGTAGTTCATAGCAGTAAACTCAAATGGTTAGCATAGTAATCAAAAAGAATTATATTACACAATCCTTTGGGAGAAAGGTACACTCTTATAAATGTTGGTTGAACCTTAAAACTGGGATAGGATATAGTCCATGCTAATTAAATATGGATCCAGTGTGAGCAGTCCAGGCAACACTCTCTAAAAGACAGACATTTTCTGTGATCATCTGAATCTGAATATTGTTGATCTGAGCCATAGACAGGAAGTAAGAAGTAAAAAACCATTTTGAAGAGAAATGTCAGGTCAAGTTCTGTAATGTTTAAAGGAAATTTCTAGCTAATAAGTATCTAAGAACACATTTGAACTCATGTCTTCCTCATTACAGGACCAGCATTTTATCCCTGGTGCCAACTAGCTTCCTTACTTCCCATTAAACTGGTCACTATGAGGAAGTTAAAAAGGCTATGCTTCCCATTACCACTACCATATTCTCCTACCACCATCATTCAGCAAGCTCTCTTCCTTTGAGCTTCACTCTTTTTTTATTTTGAATTTGGCTTTATTAAATAGTTATATCAAGATTAAGTAATTATACATGCAAAATACAAAATTTGGGCTCAGCATTTTTTTTTAATTTTTCACTACTTTTCTTGCATTTGCCAATCTGAAAAATGTAAATTCTCAGGTCTAGGGATACCATATTGGTACTATCAAGGTGTGATCTAGGTCTCATTACCTGATCTGGTTATTGTCATAGCTCATTTGAAATGTATTTTGTTAGAGATTTTTTCTAAAAAAATAATTAATATATCTGTTTTTAGTTTTCAGCAAGCACTTCCATAAGTTTTAAATTTTCTCCCCATCTCTCCACCCTCTCTCTCTGAGACAGCACACAATCTTATATGGGTTCTACACATACATTGTTACTAAACACTTTTTCACATTAGTCAGGTTGCATGGAAGAATTTAAAATGAAAAGGAGAAACAATGAGAAAAACCAAAGCAAAACAAAACATAACACAAGAGAAAATAATCTTCTTCATTCTGCATTCTGGTTCCATAGTTCTTTCTCTGGATATGGATGGTATTTTGCCTCAATAGTCATTTGGCAAAGTTCTAAGTCCTTGCATTGCAGTGAAGGGCTAAGTCTATCAGAAACAGTCCTTGCATACTGTGGCTTTTACTATGTATAATGTTCTACTGGTTCTGCTCATTTCACTCAGCATCAGTTCATATAAGTCTTTCCAAGTTTTTCTGAAGACTGACTGTTTGTCATTTCTTATAGCACAATAGTATTCCATAACATTCATACACCACAATTTATTCAGTCACTCCTCAATTGATGGGCATTTTCTTGATTTCCAGTTCTTGACCAACACAAAAAGAGCTGGTATAAATATTTTTGTGCATGTGGGACCTTTTCCTATTTTTATGATCTCTTTGGGGAACAGCTCTGGAAGCAGTATTGCTAGATCAAAGGGTATGCACATTCTTGTAGCCCATTGGGCACAGTTCCAAATTGCTCTCTTAGAACGTTTGGATCAGCTCAGAGCTCAAATAATGAATTAATCTTCCAACTCTCCCACACCTTTTCCAACATTTATCATCTTCCTGCCTTGTCATGTTAGCCAATCTGATAGGTGTAATGTGTTACCTCAGAGTTGTTTTGATTTGCATGTCTCTAATCAATATTGATTTAGAGCACTTTTTCATATGACTATGATAACTTTAATTTCTTCTTCTGAAAAAGGCCTGTTCATATCTTTCAACCATTTATTAATAGGGGAATGAAATGCAGTCTTGTAAATTTGACTCAGTTCTCTATATATTTTAGAAATGAGGCCTTTCATCATGGACACTAGTTGTAAAAAGTCTTTCCCAGTTTTCTGCTTCCCTCTTAATCTTGGCTGCATTTACTTTTTCTGTGCAAAAACTTTTCAATTTAATGTAATCAACATTATCCATTTTGCATTTCATAATGTTCTCTATCTCTTATTTGGCCATAAATCTATTCTCCATAAATCTGACAAATAAAATAACCCTTACTCATCTAATTTGTTTATAGTATCTTTATACCTAGATCATTTACTCATTTGGACTTTATTCTTGTGTCTGATGTCAGACATTGGTCCAAGCTCAGTTTCTACCACACTACTATCCTGTTTTCCCAACAATTTTTTATCAAACAGTGAGTTCTTATTCAAGAAGCTGGGATCCTTGAGTTTATCAAACAGTAGACTGTTATATTCATTGACTCCTGTGTGTTGAGTACCTTAACCAGAGTGGGGAGCCAAGATGGAGGAGTAGAAAGACACACATATGCTAGCCCCAAACCCACAGCCCATAACTTACCTGTAAAGAACTCCCAACAAATTCTGGAGCAGCAGAAGCCACAGAACAACGGAGTGGAGGAGATTACTGTTCCAGAGAGACCTGAAAAACTGACCCAAAAGGTCCATCGTGCCCTGGACCCAGAGCAGAGCCCAGCCCTGCCTTGGCCACGAGGCACCAAAAGGAACAGATCTGAGCAGGCTTCAGGGACAGAATCTCCAGTGGCTGTGCAGGTACCTCCACCCACAGGTGACAAAGGTCAGTGAGAGAGTCTTTCTGGGTGACCAAGAGGAGAGTGGGGTGTCCCCATAATTCAGGCCCCCTCAGGAGGCAGCAGCGGAGGCATTCACGGACAGGGGCTCCCAAAGCAGGCGGGAGCTCGGATCCATTGTTGAAGGTCTCTGCATAAACCCCCTGAGGGAATTGAGCCTCGTGAGGCAGCCCTGCCCCCACCTGAGCAGCTGAACTTAATCTCACACTGAATAGCAGCCCCACCCCCACCGAAAGTCCTGAGGCTGGGAAGCAGCATTTGAATCTCAGACCCCAAGCACTGGCTGGGCGGATCTGGGGGCAAGGTGGGTGTGGAAAGGACACTCAGAAGTCAAGTCACTGGCTGGGAAAATGCCCAGAAAAGGGAAAAAAAATAATACGATAGAAGGTTACTTTCTTGGTGAACAGATATCTCCTCCCTTCCTTTTTGATGAGGAAGACAAGGCTTACCATCTCAGGGAAAGACATAGAAGTCAAGGCTTCTGTATCCCAAACAGGCAAAATAAAAAAAATAAATATTCAATTGAGTACCTTAACCCATTCCACTGATCTACCCCTCTGTTTCTTAGCCACTACCAAGTAGTTTTCATGATTGCTGCTTGATAATACAATTTGACATCTGGTAGAGTTAGGCCACCTTCCCTAGCATTTCTTTTGATTAATTTCCTTGATATTCTGGACCTTTTGTTATTCCAGATGAAATTTGATATTATTTTTTCTAGCTCTAGAAAATAATTATCTGGTAGTTTGATTGGTATGTCACTGAATAAGTAAATTAATTTAGGTAAATTGTCATTTTTATTACATTAGCTCGGTCTATCCACGAGCAACTGATGTTTTTCCAGTTACTTAGATCTGGCTTTATTTGTGTGCAAAGTGTTTTGTAATTGTGTTCACATAGTCCCAGGGTTTGTTTTGGCAGGTAGACTCCCAAAGATTTTATAATGTCTACCATAACTTTAAATGAAATTTCTCTTTCTATCTCTTGCTATTGGGCTTTGTTAGTAATATATAGAAACGCAGATGATTTATGTGGGTTTATTTTGTATCCGGTAACTTTGCCAAAGTTGTTTGTTAGTTTAAGTAGTATTCTACTTGATTCCCTTAGAGGTTCACTCTTACCAAATTTAACACCATAAATTTAGTTTCCTCATATATTTAGTTTCAAATCCTGACTCACACTTACTATATGTATCATTTTGGGTGAGTCACTAACATCTCTGTCTCAAGTTTCTTATTTGTAAGAAATAGAAAGCCATTTCTGTAGCAATTATCTCCCAGGGATGTTATGAGGCTCAAATGAGATAATCTATACAAAGCTCTTTAAAAATTTTCAGGCATTAACTTTTCTCCCAGCAGGTAAACCAATCAGTACTTTTTGTATCCATAGCTATTATGTGGCACTTATTGAAGCAAAGTCCTAGTGTACTCTGAGTTTTATCAAAGAATCCCCCCTCTATAATTGTTGGATATACATCCTCAGTTCTCTATTTTTCTTTTTGGGAGCTTTTGTAGTTAACTAACATGCATATTACCATTTGCTCTGTCTATTCACTATGCATGGCTTCTTTTGCTGAAGGTTTTTGATCGAAGCTTTATAGTCGAAGTGTTTTCTTATTCTTCCTGAAGCCTGTTCTACCATTTAAAGAAAGTAATATGCTTCAGCTTGGCTCCAATGAATAGAAGTATGGCACTCACCATCCCCCAAAAGGTTATTCTATCCTTTGAGAGATAGGTTCCTATTCTATAAAGCTGAAACGTACAACAGAGAGGAAGCATCAGTATAGTATTAAATATTTCTAAAGAATTCATCACTCTTTTGCTAATTATGCAAGTTTTTAAAAATAATTCCATTCTACAAATATTAAACACCAGTCATCATTCTACGCACAGGGAATACATACATGCATATGTGTATATATAGTATTATATATCACTGCATATAATAAATATCATATAATATATTGATATATATACACATATATATATTAAAATATATATATTAAAATGTATATGTATATTTATGTATATAAATAACAAAGCACTATATTCCGATTGTTGGAGGAATTTACAAAGCAAATTCAACATGCAGGATTATTTTTAAATATAACAGAGTAGTTTAAATATAAAATAGTATGTGATAGTGACAAAGGAAATATTCAGCCAAAAAGATCATTGATAACATTTTTAACTGGGGTGCGGGTGAAACAATGAGAGGGATTGAGGAAGATTTTGTGGAGGAAAAAGAGGTGCCTAAATCGATCAAGAAGGGAGAAAAGGACTCTAAAGATAGAAATGAGACATTAATGTATTCCCAAAATGAACAGAAGAGGTAAAAGAACATGTAAAAGACATAAGACAATGCTGTATTTTGGAATGACCTCTTAGTCCTGTTTGCTTAAATGTAGATTTTGGGAAAGGAGATTTGAAATAAATCTGGGAAGATAAGTTTTATATATGTATATATATATGTACATACATATACACACATACACACACACATATATATACACACATATATGCATATATACATATATGTATGCTTATACATGAATATGAATATGCTTATGAATATATACATGAATATAGATTATATATAAAAACATGAATACACAACAATTAGTATATATAATAGTAAATATAATGACACTATATAACTAAGCATATATCATATGCAAATGTATACATACATATTTATGAATATATGTGGACATTGTATATCTGTGTGTATGTGTATATACATATACATAGAGGCAGCAAGGTCATGCAGTGAATAGATTAAGGGGCCTGGATTCAGAAAGACCCGCGTTCCAACCCGGCCTTCAACACTTATAAACTGTGTGGTCCTAGAATCACTTAACTTCGGTTTGCTTCAGAGTCCTCAACTGTAAAATGAGGAAAATAACAGCACCTACCTCAATTGGTTGTTGTGAGAATAAAATGAAATTATAATATTTGGAAAGTGTTTAGCACAGAGCCTGGCACATTTTTTTCAGTCATGTGGGGCTCTTCGTGACCCCATTTGGGGTTTTCTTGGCAAAGATACTAGTGGTTTGCTATTTCCTTCTCCATCTCATTTTGCAGATGAGGAACTAAGGCAAACAGGGCTAAGTGATTTGCCCAAGGTCAAATATAATTTACAGCTAGTAAATATCTGAGGCCAGACTTGAACTCATGAAGATGAGTCTTCCTAGATTCCAAACCCAGGACTCTGTATGCTGTTCTGCTCAGCTGCCCTTGGCATATAGTAGCTTGGCAAATAGTAGACACACACACGCCCACATACATGCATGTTCATATGCACTATTTATGTAATACATGTATGTACTTAAGTGTCCCTGTGTGAATGCATGTATATGTACACTGCAACTTCATGGTATGTCCCTTTTAAAATTTTGACCACAATCATATCCATGCCTGAAAAATTTAAAACCAGGGTGGCAGTCTTTTCAAAAAGATTTCTGGCTTTTCCTCTGAAAGAAGCATTCTTAAATAAACTGGAAAATATGCATATGTTCATGTGTGTACACACATGTGTGTATATCTATATATGGATTGGCTTAGTGACTTCTAAGGTCCCTTCCAATGAATCATCAATTCTAGGTGGATATCTCCCTTCCAATGTAAAAGTGGAGGATAGGGTCATGCAATATTTGGGAATAATTTCTACAGAGACAATGATTCACAGAATCACAAAATTAGAGCTGGAAGGAACCACAGAGGTCATCTAGCCCAGTCTCATAATTTTATGGACAAAGAACTGAACCCCACAGAGATTCTGTGACTTGACTGGAGTAATATACCTCTAGTATGTTTGAAGAGGGATTTGAACCTACCTCCTTACTTTGAGCAGCTAGGTGGTGCAGTGATAGAGTGGTCATCCTCAAGTCAGGAAGATTCTTCTTCCTGAGTTAAAATCCAGCCTCTGATACTTACTAGCTGTGAGATCCGAGAGAAATCACGTATCCATATTTGCCTCAGTTTCTTCATCTATAAAATGGACTGGGGAAGGAAATGGCAAACCACTCCAGTATCTTTGCCAAGGAAATCCCAAATGGGGGTCAGGAAGAGTCAGACATGACTGAAAATGACTGAACAACAACTTCCTAATTCCAAGGTCAAAGTTTTCACTACAACCGCTTCTCTGTTTGAGGTTCATGAGATGGAAGAAGTCACCAAAAGGGAAAGTAGAGAGAGAAAAGAAAGAAAGGTTTATGATGGAATCTTGGGAAACTCAGAGAAACATTATGAATCAAAAAACAGTAGTCAGATGAGTAGAAGGAGATCCAGGAGAGTATAATAAGATGAGAAAATGAATTCAGGAGAGAACAAGTATAAGGACCATAAATCAAGGGATGAAAGTGAGAATAGTTAAAAAGAAGAAGAGAATGAGGAAAATAAATACCTTTTTTTTAAAAAATCACAGAAAATAAAAAAAATTAACAAACAAAAGAAACTGAAGGAATTAATTTTACTTAATTATATAACAGAATAAAAGTGGAAGAATCTGATAAATAGGTAAAAGGAAGAAATTATTAATTAGGTAACTAAAACTATAAAACTATGGGAAGAAGAGAAAATTGGAAGGAGTGCTTGAGGGTGAGGGGAGGAGAACATGTGGAAATAGACAGATTAAGTAAAAATAGCTGACAAAACAAAGTATTATATTTAAAGAAGATGAATAAAAAATCCTCATTCAAAGAAAAACAGAGAAAATGGAGGAGAGTATACACTTAACTCAGGAATTCAAATGTGAATAAATGAAATAATTCAACAAAATGAAAGAGTGAGAAACTGAATAGGAAAACAAAACCCAACAATTGCTTACAAGAAACATAGTGTAAGTGCTATGAAATGTTCAGAAAAAAAGAGGAGTTGGAAGTTGGAACAAAATTTAATACACATGAGGTGAATTTAAAAAAAGATGTTGCAATCATGGTATTAGGCAAAGCAAAAAGATAAATTTGAAACACAGAAATAAAGAATAAAACTACATTTTACTGAAAAAAAAACACAGACAAGGAATCAAGAAAAGTATTAAACTTATATTTCCAAATACTTTGTCATCAAATTATGTAGAAGAAAAATTAACTGAGTAATAGCAAGATAGAGACGTTACTAAAACAATAGCAGGATATTTTAATGCTCCTCTATCTGTTTTAGAGAAGTCTACCAGAAATACAAACAAAATGGAAAATAAAGAATTGAATAAGTTATTGGAGAAATTAGAGTTAAAATGAAATATTTTCTTCTAAATGGAAAGGCCAAAGAGTATACATGTTTTTCAGGACCTTGTGGAGCTTTTATATAATTTGATCATGTATTATGGAATAGAGATATTATGAATAAATGTAATGAGGTAGAAATAGCAATGATATCTTTTGTAGATCATAACACCATAAAAATGAATTCAGAACTCACTAACAAAAGATTCTTGGTCAAATATAGATTTGATAATAATATTTTAAATATTAATTTAGTTAAAGAACAAATAGTTGGAACAATTAATAATGATGTGAAAGAAAAGAATATTTTGAAACAATATACCAAAATTTATAGGCTGCAGTCAAAGCAGTACAGTTGGATATATATATATATATATATATATATATATATATATATATATATATATATATATATATACACACACACACATATACATATATATTATATATACGTATATATATTATATATGTATATATATTATATATATACACACATTAACAAAATAGAAAAAAAGATGATTATTTAACTGAATATATATTTAAAAATTAAAAGTCAAAAGATAAGGTAATGCCAAATAAGTACAAAAGAGAAATATTGAAAACTAAAGAAGAAATGGTTAAATTAACAACCAACAAGACTCTAGAAAAGACAAGCAAAATTAGTTTGTTCATTGTATGTATGTATATTCAATATAAAGACTAGGAAAACTGATAGAGCTTTAGCTAACAAGATTGAAAAGAAAAGGAAAAATAATGAGCAAAACAAAAGGAACAAGGTGAAATTGCATCTAAACTAGAAAAAAATAAAAATAATGATCCCAATCTACTGCAGACCTTTAAAGAACAACTCGTACTATTACTCCATAAACTATTCTCAAAATCTAAGAAAGAAAGCATTTTATCAGGCTTCTTTTATGAAACAAATGCAGTCCTAATCCCTAAACTAGGGAAGGGTAATGGAGAGAAGAAGAACTAAAGAACAATGTTATTAATGAATCCCAATTTTAAATTTTTAAATAACATCCTTTCAAACAGACTAGAAAAAGTGATCTAAAAATTATTCATTATGACTAAATTATATTTATGACATGCAGGTAGAATGGTTCAACATTAGGAATATCATCAATATAATTATTCACATTAAATATACCGTCTCAAACCACATAATTATCACAATAGAAACAGAATAATCTTAGGCACAGTATAACACTCATTTATGCTGAAAACTCTATGAAATATAGTCACAAAGGGGCCTTTTTAATATCATTAAACATCTATCTAAAATCAAAATATAGCAGCTCAGCCAATGAAGGTACATTAGAGGCTTTTTCAATAAATATACAAAATAAGCAATACTCAATCTCCTGCTATTATTTCATGTTATTTTACAAATTCTGGCAATAGTCATAAGTCAAGGATAGGAATTTAAAGACATAAAGATGGGGAAAAGAGAGATAAAACTATCCTTTTTTGGAGGAATAAATGATTTATTTGAAAAATCTTAGAAAATCAGCAAATAATGAGGAAAAAATGAGATCATTACTACCTTCAGGAAAGTAAGTTGCAATCTACAAAATAAAGTCACCAGTCATGAGCATTTCAATTTAATAATAACCAAATTCAAGTGGCAATAACAAAAAGGAGAATCCCATTCAAAATAATGACCAAATGCATAAAATATTTGGAGTTCAATCTACCACAAAGCACAGAAAATACTTGCATAAGGTCATTTACAAAGAACTCCTTTGAGAAATAAAGAATTTAAATAGCTGAATAGTTGGAGAAATATTCAGTATTTGTGACTGGTCCATGCCAACATAATAAAAAATACTTCAAATTAATTAACAGTTTTAATGCTGTACCATTGCAATGGCTGAACGGGTCCTGTATATCTCAATAAAATTCATTTGAAGAAACCAAAGATCTAGCATATCAAGGGAAATAATAAAAAACTGGTGGGAATGAATGGGTGAGTAGACTTACAGAATTTAAGCTGTTATAAAGTAGTAACAATCAAAACTATTTGGTATTGGTTAAAAAACAAAGAAGCAGACAATGGGACAAACTAGGCAGGAGAATCAGAAATAAAAGAACTCAATAACCTATTGTATAATAAAGCTCAGAACATAAATTGCTTAGAGGAGAGCTCCTTATTTAATAAAAACAACTGCTGGGCAAAACTGGAAACAGTCTGGCAATTAGACAAATCCAATATTGGACTTCATATTCTCCAACTGGATATGCATAATCCAAATAATAGAAAGAAATGATTATAAAAGATAGTATTACTAATTTTGTTACATGAAATTGAAAAACTTCTGCACAAAGTTAATACAATGGGTTAAAAATGGAAATGTTCTAATAGGAAAAAAAAAATTTTGTGTCAAATTTCCTAAATAAAAGTTTGATAGCCACAATATATAGTCAACTAATAGACGCTGCTGTTAAGTCATTTCAATTGTGTCTAACTATTTGTGGCTCCATTTGGGATTTTCTTGGCAAAGATACTGAAATGCTTTGTCATTTCCTTCTCCAATTAATTTTATAAAGAAGGAACTGAGGCAAACAGGGTTAAGTGACTTGCCCAGGGTGACACAACTAGTAAATGTCTGAAGATGTGTATGAGTATGAGTCTTCTTGACTTCATACATGAAACTCTACCCATTGCACAACCTAGCTTCCCCAACTAACAGACTTACGTAGAGACAAACACACAGACATAGACATTCATATGTGTGTATTTGCTTGTGTACATATTAATGTGCACAAAAGTCATTTCCTAATAGATGAGTGGTTAAAGAATATAAATATTTTTAACTCAACTATTGATAATCATATCAAAGAGTTATCCAAATCCCTAGTAATAAAGGAAATTAAAATTAAAAAAAACAACCCTGTTTTCACCTCACAGTCAACTAATAACAAAGATGCAAAAGATGACAATAGTCAATATTAGAGGGATTTAGGGAAGATGTGCATACTAGTGCATTGTTGGTGGAGCTGTGGATCAATATAAACATTTTGGAAAGCAATTTCAAAGAAAGTCACTTAAAAGATTCATAATCTTTGACCTAAAGATTCTACTACTAGGATACAGCCCAATGTTGTAATTCATAAAAAGAAAACACTTATATTCACAAAAATATTTATGATAGTACTTTTCTGTAGCAGCATAAAACTGGATAACTATTGATAGGAAATAGATATATTGACTAGGGAGTGGCTACACAAACTGTGTAATACAAATGCACTACATAGGATGTAAGAAATAAAGAATATGATTATGGTGGGGAAGTATGGAAAAACAGCACAAACTGATTCAGAAAGAAGTAGCAAAGCTAATAAAACAATATAAAAATACAGACAACAATGTAAATGGAAAGAATCACAAAACAATCAAAAGTGAACATTGCAAAATTACCAAGAATAGAAATGGTCCCAAAGAAAAGATATGAGAAGATATCTGTACTACATTTATTTATATGGGTAGGATATTTCATATATTGGTAAGTCTTTATTTGTGAGAAAAATGGGTCCCCTGAAATGACTTTATTATTCAAATTAACACTATATATTTCCATTGGGCTGGAGCCAATTACCTTATTTTACACAATTATAACTTCAAATTTGTAAATGTGAATGTATGTCATCACTTCCTGGAGTTAATTATTCACACTAATCAGGATCTTGCTATATTTTCAGGCTTTTAAAATATATATTTATTGGTTTTGCTGATTTTCATCTTTCTCTTTTTCTTTTCTTTAAATATATTATTTTTACATGCAATCACACTATGGAATAGGGAAGGAGAAAGTATACTAGGAGAATGTTGGCAATGCAAAAAAAATAAAATTTTATTTTTAAAGAAGTCATTTGTGACCTTTGAGAGGACAGTTTAAAAAGAGCATAGGATCACTAATTTAATTAGATTCTAAGGAGTTAAAGAATGAAGAGGAAATGGAGGCAATGAGTGTAATCTACTCTTTCTTGGAATTTGGCAGGGAAAGGGATATTAAGATAGCTTGAAGTGATAATGGGTCATGGGAAGGGTTTTGTTTTTGTTTTGTTTTCAAAGCTAGTGGAAACACATGTCTCTAGACATCTGGGATGGCATCAGTAGGAAAGGGAAGATTTGAAATGTGAAATAAAGACTACATTGCAACCTTCTGAAGAAATGAATGAATCAGATCTTAAGGGAAAATTAGAGGGCTTAGCCTTATGAAAGCGGTGGACCACTTTATCCTGAGCTTACCCCTAGAGCACAAGAACTGGGGTTAAGCGTAGATAGAAAGGGTTTTTGAGGTAGGCATTGAAGTATTCTGTGCAGAAAGAGGTTGTAGGACTCAAGTTCTCTGTGTGTGTTCATCCTTTGTTACCAAAGAAGACCACACCATCAGAGAAATAATGATATGACTTGCACTTGATTTTGTTTTGAGTGAGGGAGGGCTGTGTGCAGGTCACCAGCCTCACTTCTCCTCCAGAGCCATCTGAATCCTGTGACCAGATATTCATCAGGATGACTGGAGATGACCCAGGATGAGGAAATTGGGATTAAGTGACTTGCCCAAGGTCACACAGCTAGTGATTGTCAAATGTCTGAGGTGAGATTTGAACTGAGGTCCTCCTGACTCCTGCACTTGTGCTCTATCCACTGCACCACCTAGCTGTCCCGGGATTCAAGTTGGAGACATGATAGAGGAGTTTTCAAAACCTACCATGGTAAGTGATTCAGAGCTAAATAAAAAGATTGCTGTGCATCTGTGAGATCCCAATTGAGGTTAGCGAACATGAATTTCCTGTGGACCCATTACTAATGAGTTTTCTAACTTGCTTCAGCAGGGTTCAATGGCTTACATGTAGAAATAGGAATGATTTACATTTGGGGATTAGCAGAACAAAGCCAGATGGACCAGAGAACAAAAGATTAGAAAATCAAAATTGTATGCCATTGCATGGTTGAATCAGTTGAATATAGATAATATATGTAAAATGTTTTGGAAAATTTAAGACATTATATTTACCAAAGCTATTATTATTGTTTGTATTGTCCTTTTATATTCGTTGTTTTCTTGGGAAACAGTTGGAAAATGAATGGCAAGTTGTCCTTGAAGTCAAGATCTGTGTCCACATGATGTTTCAGACACATAGTGGTTATGTGACCCTGGGTAAGTTACTTAATATCTTTAAGGCAACTAAGATAAGAACATGCCAATCCGCATGCCAAGATAAGAAGATGCCAATCCGCATAGGGATAGCAAACTTCTATATCAAAGAAATCACAGATCTGCTCCCTATTCTATCATCATCCTCATCATCCTCATCATCATCAGTAGTAGTAATCGTAGTAGTAGTAGAAGTAGTAATAGCACCAGTAGCAGCAGTAGTTGTGATGATGCTGGTGGTAGTAGTAGAAATAGTAGCAACCTTAAGAAGTATTATTAAATTATTATTATTTCCAGACTGTGAAAGGAGAAAAATGAAGCCAGAAGAGAGCTGGGATAAAAGGCAGCAATTGCAAGACATGGGGTTATAATAAGGGAAAAGACTAGATTTAGGAGGTTTGAGGCAATAGCAGAGAAGAAGGAACAGAGAGTATGTTCTGGGAAGGGAATTTCAGAATTTAGGACCATACATATAGAATAATTTGGAGTGACCATGAGATTTCCAGTGATTTTCTGTGAATTGAACTTAGGCAATCTCTCCCTCTCATTCTCTCTCTCCCTTTCTCTACACACACAGACACACAAACACACACAGACACACACACACATCCTAATACATATACATAGTTAGCCTTCAACATAATGAGTTTCCCCATCATTGTTTTGATATGGGGTGGGTTGGCATAAGAAATTAAATGGGAATTTTGAGGGAGTTTTGTGGAAGCCACAAACAATAAGCAAAGGCTAGCAGATGACAAAGAAAACGTTTAGAAACTTAGAAATACATAAATTTATGTTGTTATATAATATTTTATCTTTTAATATCATAAATATACCCATATTTTATAATAAGCAAACACTCCACAAAAGAAAAAGGAAAAAAATTAGCCTTTTTCTCTTGTACAAAGGAAGGGCTAAAAAATTTTCCCAGATTTTCCAGACTCTGAGGGCACTCCTAACTCCAGAAGTGTGGAAGGAAAAACTGTGTATAATATACACATACCCATACATATGCATATAATATGTGTATATACATGCATATTTATATACACATATACATGTGAGTACATCTAAATATGTTTTATGCACAAATACATACACACATATAGGGTGTGGCATGGTTGCTGTTGTGTTTCGTCCTATGTAGCTTATGCGTGCTTACATAACTCTGTCTAGATGTGGTTCACAGGAATTCAAGAACAGACATCTCTCTGACATTCCTTCCTTTTGCCTTTCTCCAAGGGAGACTTTGTTTTGTTCTGACAGTTAAAGCAGAAGTTTGGGTTCAGAAGCTGGCCACTCTGCTCTCCTCAGAGAGAAGAAACAACAGATTAGAAATATATCTATTGTTCCATTAAATATTATTGGTCTAAGGGAAGTAATTTTTAGGTTCAAGTTGATTTTTTGATTGTAATACAGGTGTGTCACAAATTCTATATTCAAGGCTTAACAACTTTTTCCACCAAATGCCAGTTGCATAATGAACACACATATTTCAAGTAGCAAAACAATCCATTTATTCAAGTTGATAGACAAACAGAAATCAGAGAAAGTATACATAGGAGAATATATATCAGACAGAATGCAAAGTAAATAAGCTCTCAGATTGGGAGTGAGATTCCCAAATTCAACCAAGAGGGAGGGTCTCAGATCTCACCCAAGGAAAAATTCCCCCAAACCTCTAGTGTAGCAAACTGGGAATAGGGACATGATAGAGACTGACTGCTTCTCTATATGTTAG
Source organism: Notamacropus eugenii (assembly GCF_028372415.1). NCBI lineage: Eukaryota > Metazoa > Chordata > Mammalia > Diprotodontia > Macropodidae > Notamacropus > Notamacropus eugenii. The sequence goes on from NC_092876.1 coordinate 285,706,086, forward strand.
CTTCTTCAAAGAGCTTTTCCTTTCCCTTCAATGATCTGAAGAGAGCTTGTAATAATTCATCTATCCTCTCAAAGCTGGAAGCCAGAAAAGCTGGCATGTTCATTCTCTCCTTCTTCTACCCTGCCCCACATGCAAGTGTGGGACATTGAGTAATCAATCTCTCCTAATGAAGAGAGAGTCCTATGCAAATCGCCCTTTGAACCAAGGGTCATATGGTATTATTTAGATGGATATACAGAGATATATGATATTTAATAAAATATTTAAAAGGGGGTGGTGGGGTCCTCTTTACAATACAGCTAGAAAGTAACCTACTTCTCCCCAAGACAACCCATTTCATTCTGGGGTTTCAAACTCAGATCTGACTTGACCTCTGGAATGAAACAGAACAAGTCTAGTTTTTCTAGATCACTAAGGCATCAAAGAGCAACACCAATGTTCTTGCGCCTGGCTGTACTGCACTCACCAAGCTGGGCTTGCTTCTCCTTGTACATAGCCACAGATCTTGTCCTTTTAATCAGCACCTCAAGACCTGCCTTCTATATATGGGAGGGGGAGGGAGGAACCTTGATTTTCCCCCACTCAGGCATCTACTGTTCCTTCGATGAAAGTTTGTGAGGTAAAAGTTTGTGAGGTGAAATTTCTTAAAGCCTAGTCTGCTTCCAGACAGAGATGCTCCAGCTTCTGCAGTTTGTTGATTTAGTAGAGTAGGCCCTGGGGGTATCTACACATCACTCAGGCCAAACCTCAGTCCCTCGAGGGCACTTGTCCTGTCTGAGGTCCTCCTAAGATGTCTTAGGAGGACAACTGCTTTACCCTTCATTTTTGCTGTGTATGTTCTTTCTTGGCGATTCCCTTTCTGTTTGTGGAAGGAAACTGGAGAGCCTTGAAATCTCTCACCTACTCCATCATCTTCCCAGACTGCCCCCCAGCCTTGCCTGTTTTTGTAGCCCTTTTCGGTTCTGTTGGCAATAATGAACCCTGAAGGCTTCTGAGCAGGGGTGTGATGATGAGATCTATGCCACAGGAAGATTATTTTGGAAATAGTATAGAGCATTATGAAATAGCAAAGATATTAAATGACCATGAAATTATCATAATAGCCCAGGTGAGAAATTATTTGGATTTGGACTAGAGTAGAAGGTAATAAGTAGAGAAGAATGTCAGATATGCTGTAAAGGCAGGATTGACAAGACATCGACTAATTGAAAATGAGGGGTGAGAGAGGGGAGGAATCAAAGATGACTGAAGTTATCAACTTGATCGATGTTATTTTCTGTAAAAAAACAATTAATTAAAATAAAAATGCATCTTGGATATTGACTCAAAATAATTAAACTTGCACAATATATTGTCAGCACTATTTATAATTAATAGCATCATGAATTTCCCCACTAAAATACTAAGGTGCCTTATTGTAGAGTGGAGGAGACCTAGAGTTCTTGGATTTGCAAGAAAAGGACAAGCTCTGATAAATGAAATCACTCTAGAAAAACTTCAGTTATGTGCCTGGGAGACACCTGTCACCTTAACATCAGTCTTTTTAAATTTAGAGAGGTTATGTCAGAAGGTGGGCCAATAGATAATGAATTTTTCACCAACAGAAATTCAGGAAGAACTTTTTAGTTGAGGGACAGCTAGGTATTTCACATCTTTTTTCAGTGCAGTGAATACTCAAATTAATAAATCTCAGATCTTTGATGTATTGAAGTAAGCATTGTGGCAATGATACTTCTGTTTATGATGAAAAAATCCAATGCCACAAATATTCATTAAATATCTACTACGTGCAAGTTGTCATGAATACAAAGAAAATTTAAAAAAAAAAACCACAATCCTTGCTGGAATAACTTACATGCAAAAATGGAAATATATAAATACAAGATGACTTGCAGAGGGAGACACAACTGAACACTAGTATATCAGGAAAGACTTTGTGTTAGAAGGGACATCTGATATGCGTTTTGAAGGTAAATAAAGGTTCTCAAAAGAGTGGGTACTGTTCCATACATGGAAAATAAGGCTGTGCTGCGCATAGGTATAAAGGCAAGAGATAGCATACAATGAAACAATGACTCTAAAGTGTATGTGTTATGTATGGATAGGCATACATACACATGTATACTTTATATGTATATACATACATAAAGTATATATTTTATGTACAGTATGCGTTCTGTTCCTTTGTTAAGTCATGTCTGACTCTGTGGACTACAGCACACCAATGCTGTCTGTCCATGCAGTTTCTTGGCAAAGATACTATTCTGCCATTTCTTTCTCCTCTATGGTGCTAGGGAGGTAGTTTATTCTTTCAAAACCCAAGGCAACTCTCTCATTATAATTTGCTTTAGTAGAGGGATTTTCCTGCTTGTAATCATAGCAGAGATTACTGCTTATTTAGTACTTTTAAAAGGCCCTGCCTACCTAATCAATAGGAAAAAAGGGAAAAAATGAAATAAAACAAGAACGTGAAGGTGGAAGATAAAGGAAAAAAGAAGGAAACTCTAGTCCCAAGTAAGCACCTTGAATAAATGGGGCTCTCCTCACTAGTATCTGGGACCTGGGCTGACTGGAAGTCACCTCATCAGCTTCAGATAAAAAAGTAACCTATCATGAGTGAAAATTTCTGCATGTATTCCTTAAGTCCATAGGAGGATCCATTTAGAGTTTCTGACAAATCTCTCCATCTATCTCTTCAATATCAATATATCCTTAATACTTAATATATATTAAGTATTAAATGTATATATTCCTAACTATAAGTATACATGTATAAATACATATGCATGTATATGCATATGCATACACTATATATATGTACACATATACAAAACATATACACTTAAGTATATATCCATATTTATATATTTATATATAGGTATATAGATATATATAGTTTTATAATATACAGTAGGTCAGGTTCTATTACCTCTTTCCCCCTGAGATACAGAAAGCCTTCTATATTCTTTTCATTTCTCCCTACTTCTGCCCTGCTGCAGGGCACTGCAAATAACAACTCAGCATCAATCAAGGCTCATCCTGGTCTTCCCTTCCTCCCCCCTCACCAATCTCCAATCTCTCATCCTTTGTCAAAGTATTCCCTGCCTTAGGCTTTCCATTTTGCTTTGGATACCCTCTGTATATCCAAATTGGTTTCTGGGTTCCTGAATTCAATGAATAAAGGGTTTTCACAAAGAGAAATTCCATTTAGGGGTCTGGGTTAAACTCATGTTTCAATATCTTTAATTGAGTCAGATTTTCAAAGCATATTGCTTTCAACATGTGATAGAATCATTAGTAAATATAGATTTAAGACTGCTGTGGAAAGTTGGGCTAAATTACCTATCACAGTACAGCTGCTTGGAGAACCCCTCTAAATGAAAGCCTTTAAACCTGACTACAGCCCTGACATGAGCTAATGATGCTGTTATCACCTGATAATGCATTTCTAGGTGAGTTAAGTTGTCCAAAGGCCATTGTTTCCTGTGGTGATGATGGCCTTCAGTAGCACAGCCCAATGGGCAGTCTTGAGAGATTGGCCTACACTTAGAAAGAGAACTGCAATTAATGTGTAGTGTTGCTGAAAGGCAGAGAAAATCTCAGGGCTCAACATTTGCCCTAAAGCCATTTTTCCTTCTGCTCTATAAAGCCTTAAACCAAATTGTTCTTTTAGAAAACCCAGAATCAGGAATTAAACCGTGAGAAACCTGGTCAAGGACAGAGAGTAGGAAACAGACATAGGTGATGTCATCCTGGGTCTCTCCCACCTGTTTATTGACTTGGAAACACATGCTTATTTGTCTTTACCACTGCCCAAACTCTGCTTCATCTTCTATTTTTCTTGGCTGCCTTGTTTTGCTATCTTCTCACTGGATTTTGTATGACTGTTGCTGGAATTCTGATGGCTCTCATTTTATGTCCAAACAGTTCTAGTTTCCCCTCACCATATGGTCATCCTGATGTTACCATTTGCCTCAATCATCCTTTTTGTAGCTGCTTGAACATCTTAATTGATCTCATGAGCTATGTTAGGGATTTATAACAGGCATCTGTGTAATTCGTCTCATACACATGTCCTGAGTCTTTTTTTTTTTCTGATTGGGTACGTATTTCTTATGAACACTACATATTCCCTGAACTAGGTTTCACCTTGGTGATGACAAAAATTAGCTTTTGGATGCTTAGCAAGGTCCAGGTAGGAAATTATGCTCCATTATTGGCTGATGTTATACTGTTGACGTCTAGGGGTGCCAGGACCTTGAAATTCAAGAGCAAGTGATGCAGGTCTTATTTTGAATGATTTTGACTCAAGCCTTCTTAGCCAGAGATAAGGCTTATTAGAACACTGATCTAGGTGGGTGAGAGTTTGAGAATCCACCCTATTGTGACACTTGTATTGACAAGCCAGCCACAGTGAAGCTGAGCCTTTGTGATGCCAATACAACTGGGCCAGATTCTAAGGGAGTCCAGGCATATTTGTGACTACAAACGGGCCAGACTTTAAAGGAATCTGAGCAATTCTGTGGGGGCAAGATGGACCCTACACACAGAAAGACTATGGGAAGGATCTAGGAGTAGCCAAACAGTCTGGGTGACTGGGAGGTGACAGAGAAGGACCAAGAAGGGCTGGATGCCCCAGGTGAATGCCAGGGACTTGGGCCACATGGAAGGGGTTTAAATGGAATCAAGGAGCATTGGTTCAGGGTGGGGCTAGGCACAGACAACAAGGGTCACAGTGAAAAGATTACTAACTGGGAAGGGCCGGGTGCCCCAAGCAAACATCTGAGCCATGTGAGAAAGTCCAGGGCCTCCTACCCCCAGGGGGATGTCCATATCCCAAAGACATGTTCCCCTCCTATCCTGCATGAATACCTTCTAGTTCTTTGAAGAATTGAAGCCTTTTATTAAAGAAAAGAAAATAAATGAGGGAGGACTTACATTGTATAAGTCCTCAGGAAGGAGACTAAATAGGGAATTCTTATGTAATTACACTGCACCCCATATATAAGAATATGGACATTTTCAGTATTATTTGGTATTCTGATTCAGAGCTGAAGGATATGGCACTAGGGGATGATGCAGAAGATCCTGAGTGCTCTCTTGGTCCCTCAGAGTGCAGTAGAGGTAAGGAGACAGCACTGAAAATCTTTCTGTCTCCCTCTGTGTTTCTGTCACTTTCTCTATATCTCCTTCTTTTCCCCTTTCTTTCCTTCCTTCCTTCCTTCCTTCCTTCCTTCCTTGCTTCCTTCCTTCCTTCTTTCCTTTCTTCCTTCCTTGCTTCCTTCCTTCTTTCTTTCCTTCCTTCCTTCTTTCTTTCCTTCCTTCCTTCTTTCCTTCCTTCCTTGCTTCCTTCCTTTCTTCTTTCCTTTCTTCCTTCCTTCCCTCCTTCTTTCTTTCCTTCCTTTCTTCCTTCCTTCCTTCCTTCCTTCTTTCCTTCCTTCCTTCCTTCCTTCCTTCCTTCCTTCCTTCCTTCCTTCCTTCCTTCCTTCCTTCCTTCCTTCTTTCCTTTCTCTGCAGGGCATGCCATCATATTCAGCCCAGACTGTGCTCAAGCCTATGAAGTCTGAAGTAAAGAAGGCTATAATAGGGCTATAGAAGGAAAGATTAGTTTCTAACATTTCCCCATGCATGATGTTTATGGCAAAGATAGGGCACATTCTAATTCATAAATTTATTCATCTGGCACATAAATGATTATCTCTTGAAAGTTTGCTCAGGAAAGTTCTACCCTGATGAATTCTTGTGGCATAAGTGAGACACTGGACTATTATAAGCTATGCCAGCAGGGGCACAGCTCTGACAGACCCTGCAACCTGGAGGGGTTTGAGCAGAGGCCTAGGGATAGACTGGGATAGAGACTATTTTCTGAAGTCTCTCCTCGCCAAGTTCAGAGCTACTCATCATCAGCTTGGCTGAAAAGGAATGACATTTTTTTGGCCCAAGCAACTCACAAAGCTTGGGCCAAAAAATGCTAGCTATTATAAAATGGGAAAGATTTAGGAAGAGCAATGAATGAATAAAAAAAATATTTATTAAGCACTTGCTATGTACCAACTATTGCACTAAGCCTAGGGATACAAACACAAAAAATGAGACAATCTGTGCTTTCAAGTGAGTATTTCCATTTGGAAAGTCACAAGGATGGTCAGTGGAGCAGTAGAAGATCTAGGTGACTCACCTTTTACAAAAGCAATGGAAGTATCAGTTTGATTGTAGTTCCAAGAAGTCTGTGTGAGGCTGAGAGAAACATTTATGAAAGAGTCAGGATGGGTGGATTATGATGCATCCTATGAGGCGGGCTAGATAAAAACATATAATTGTTCTCATCCACCCACCAACCAAGACAATCTGGGCCCAGGGCAAGACTTTCAAAGTCAAGTTCTGAAGTTTCCTCAGCTCTCCAGAATTACACTATTATCAGCAATAGTAGTATATTCTATTATAGATTAGATAGATTATTATCTATGTCTCCATCTATGGATAAGGCCATTTCTGATTGACATGATATAAATCTGGGGACTCCTACAGAGGAAAAAGAAAATGCACTTGTGGCTAACACAATGACTGGTTTTTAAGAGAAGAGATTGCTTCATTTAAAAAAAATGCATCTGTACAAACTAGTGGTTGCCACATAACTAACGCTTATTGGTTGGTCAGGTCAGGCTTTAGACCACTTTTTATATGACTGAATGCAGGGAGGGAGATGGAAAGGCAATTGGAAGAAAAGACTAACACAATGGGGAAGAAAGTATCGAGGCCCACCAGCCTGAGTCTAGGGTGCTGCAGCTGCCTACGTATTCAGGGGTTGAGAGACTAGCTGCCGCTTTAACTTTTAGGAAGAAAGTTACTAGTCTGTGGAGTTGGTCTAACCATTCTAACTATTCTTGTTTACCCGATCTGAGCAGAAGCTGATCTAAAACTTAGTTTGATCAGTAATGTTTTTTCATTTCTCTTTAAATAATTTGATTTGCTTTGCCTGGTATTTGGTATAAAAAGTTACAAAAAGCCAAGGTATGAGCCCTTGTCCAAAGGTAGTAGGCTTTCTCCTGGATGGGGCCTAAGTCAAATTAAGGAAGGGAATATTTATTTTTATTTTTGATTTTAAAAAAAATCATTACTATTTTTGTTTTGTTTTGTTTTGGATAGACTTACCAAAAGGCAGAATTAAGCTGATTTTGAAGTTTTCCTTTTTTCCTACTAAGGTTAAACATGAATCAGAGCATCACTTTTTTTTCTTTCTGTCTGTTGTTGAGTAATCACATGTCCAGAAAAATACAAGGAGTTCTTATCCAAAGTGACCAAGTGCTGAGACAGCCTATTAGTCAGCTGGAAATCAAGGAAGTCAATATGAGCGTGCTCCATCACATGTTCCACCCTCCAATATTTTCTGTCCTCAAAAAATCAGCTAGGATGTACCTGGCACGTTTCCCGTATCCCAAATTCTGGACTTTTAGGGAGATTCAGAGTGGTCCTTTCAAAGAGTCCCACAATGCCTTCCAGAGAAGAGTCTAAACTAGTTCATGTAGCCAAATTCTTAGGCAGTTCCCCAAAATTAACAGTCCTTAGGGACTAGAGACAACAAACACCTCCAAATAAAATTTTACAAAAAGACCAACAAATATTTTGTATAGCATCATCAAGGGTACCGTTAGTGTAGTGGAGAGTTGGTCCTCAGCCTAGGAAGACTTAGACCATTGGTGAGGAACCTACAGCTTCCAGGCCACATGTGGTCTTCTAGGCCCTTGGGTGTGGTCTTTTGACTGAGTCCAAGTTTTACAGAGCAAATCCTTTCATTAGGGGGATTTGTTCTGCGAAGTTTGGACTCAGTCAAAGTCCTACACTTGAGGACCTAGAGGTCCACATGTAGCCTTGAGGCCTTAGGTTCCCTTTGCTCTATGGTGCTAGGGAGGTAGTTTATTCTTTCAAAACCCAAGGCAACTCTCTCATTATAATTTGCTTTAGTAGAGGGATTTTCCTGCTTGTAATCATAGCAGAGATTACTGCTTATTTAGTACTTTTAAAAGGCCCTGCCTACCTAATCAATAGGAAAAAAGGGAAAAAATGAAATAAAACAAGAACGTGAAGGTGGAAGATAAAGGAAAAAAGAAGGAAACTCTAGTCCCAAGTAAGCACCTTGAATAAATGGGGCTCTCCTCACTAGTATCTGGGACCTGGGCTGACTGGAAGTCACCTCATCAGCTTCAGATAAAAAAGTAACCTATCATGAGTGAAAATTTCTGCATGTATTCCTTAAGTCCATAGGAGGATCCATTTAGAGTTTCTGACAAATCTCTCCATCTATCTCTTCAATATCAAGTCATACTAAAATATCTATAAAGATGAGTATATACATAATATTTGCCATGGTGTCAGGGAGACCTGAGTTCAAATCCAGTCTCTAACACTTGTTAGCTGTGTAACCCTGGGCAAATTACTTAATCCTATTTGCCTTAGTTTCCTCAACTATAAAATGAGCTGGTGAAGGAAACGGCAAACCACACCAGCACCTTTGCCAACAAGTGGAGGTCCTTGAACAGTCAGACGCAACTGACAACAACAAAACCAAAATATACACAGGGTGATGCCATTGGAGATCCAGACCAAAAATAATTGAATAAATAAAGTCCTTCTGGGTCCTGGCAAACATAATACACCTAATACTTTTTCGATGAATCCCTGCCAATGCATAGGCCAATCCAAATAGAGCTTCATACTCTCTAATGACAGGACAAACAAATTCAGTTCAAAAGAAAATAAACAAAGCTTGATGAGCTCCAAACTGGTGTGGAGACCTCAAAGGGAATTAAGCACCTGGAATTGATTGGAATCAGCCCTGCAAATCTCTCATAATTAATATTAAGAAAACATTGATGAGCCCAAGTGCATCAATGCCCTCAAAGAAGGGACCATCTGCTCTGAACCTAGGTACACTGTTCGACTATCCAGACAAGAGAAATCAAACATATGAGACAAACATATGAGTCAAACATGCAACTGACTGAGTCCTGAAGCCAGATTAAAATGCAATAGAAAAAATATTTAACAAAATAAGTAAACCAAATACAATAAACTATAGATAACATCATTTCAAAGCTAACTCAATATGCTGTCTATGGAGATCCTTATTTTTCAAACTGGCATCCCTCATTTTTATTTGAGTTTGATATCACAGGTCCAGACCATGTTCAGGCCTGAGGGAGCCTGAACTCTAATGGAAGGGCTTAGGTTGCCTCTGTCTCACACTCTTTGGTACATTCTATTTCCACCTAGACACCCTAGGGACAAATTGCTTAAAAATTAGATTGTTGGCTTATATCTAGGTCTCCACAAACAGGGAAATAAAAATCTATTTATTGTACAATGTAAATCATGTAAGGGACAGGTATTTATTTCCTACACAAAAAAGAAACACCAAAGCACAAAAGACTCTATATATACATTTCACACAATTTCAATGAAATGTAATTCAGTAATAGATTATAGGAAACCTACTCTTTAGAGCTCATCAGAAAGTAAAGTAGTATCTGGGGTTGCTGATTAGGCATTTCTTATTTTACTTAAATTCTATACTATCCAAACAATCCTGACATGTGCCTACCGTTAAATTTAACTAGACAGCCTAATCCTCATGCTGGCAGTTGTTTTCTCTGATGTAAAACTTGCTTTGCCACCTGCCAGCTGCTCTCATTGGACCCAGGACCTCCATATTTGATCAAATATATCGATCAACAAGTATTTATTAAGCACATACTACAGCGGCAACTGTCTTAGCTGCTATGGATGCAAAGAATAAAATGGAATAATCCCTTTTTGAAAACACAAAACATATAATGTTCATATATACAACCACAAATAAATGTCACACTAACAATTACTATTAGAATTTGAGATTTTGGTCATGAATTCATTTGATAATTACTTATTGAATGTTATATCTATCTATCTTTCTATACGCTTTTTATACGTATAGACACATACATAAGTATTATATATGTATACATACATACCTAGATAGATATATCAAGATATACATATATATCTCCTTATATATGGAGATATAATATATATGTATATACATATATATACCCTTAGTATCTTTAGTATGTATTCCATGTAACCTTGGTGTTTATTTTATTTAGCATCTGTCTATCTGTGGATGTATTCACATTTAATATCTCTCTATATAGTATAAACATTAAGGCTACTTGGGAAAATGAGTCCAAGAGTAGATCAATAGCTTTTCCTTCCATTAAATAAAGGAAAAGCATGTGGACATGTTGTATCTAAGGATTAAAAGAGCAGCAGGTGTGGTACCTCTGAAAATATGAACTTTTTTCATCTGATATCTAGGATTAAGAAACAAATTATGTTTTGTATGCTACAAAGTATCTGAGTTAAGGAAACAGAAGCTTGAGAAGGAAACAGGAGTCAATCCAATTCTCAGTAGGAAATTTATTAGAGGAAGGAAATGGTCATTGGAAGAGAGGGTTGAACCCTTTCTCTGCCATCCAAAGGTAGAAAATAATAACAACTCAGGCAAACAAAACCAAAACCAATGAACAAAATAAAACAGAAAATAATGTAGACTAAAGGAATAAAGAACATTGACTGCCCATGCAGTATTAACTTGTCCTGATTTTTGAGGAGGAGGAGGAAGAAAAGCGAAATTGGCTGACATAATACCTGTTACAAGTATTTATTTTTTAAAAATTTACATAGCCTGGAGTAAAAGAAATTAAATTACCTACAGTTAGACCATACTTTACAAGCCACCTGTGCCTTATTCTCTTCCCAACAGTTTTTGCCATAGGTTAAAATATATAGTTGTACCTCTGTTTCCTGTAGTTTATTATGTATTTATTAGATGTATTCAGATTTATCATTTGTAGATTATTTCACAGACTTTTTTCATTCCTTTAATAAATTCTTCCATTTGTTCTACCATTATTCCCTCCTGCATTCTATCCCATTTTTTTCCATTTTCCTGATTCTGTCTTAGGCAATCAATCTGAGCTGAGAGTTGTCCCCACAGCTCCAATTCAGAAGCCAAGAAAGGAAGATTGTTAAAATGAGGCAGGCAGAACTTTTGCTCCCTTCTTGACCTTGAGCAATATGTATCCTTATTAGCATTCCCAATATACTTTGAAACAGGTCCTGTTTCATTTTTTTTTGAGGGGGGAGGTTATTTTATTGCGTTTTTCTTAATCCACCTAATACAATGTGTGTAGAATAACCAGTCTTGATGAACCACATTGGAATATTTTCAGATACTTCAATTAGATGCCCAGGTCTCCATGACAATTCATTGGGGTTATTTCATTGCCTCAGGACCAGAAAAAAACCTTTTCGTCTAACTCATGGGGTACACTGGCGACTATATATCTTTTGGGTGTTAAAGCATGGTGCCCAATTCAACTTGTGAGGTAGAGTTCACATCATTGTTTGTCAAGGACCAGTGATTTCATTGGTATGAAGACTCTCTCAACTGAAGCAAATTGTAATCTGCCTACAATTTATAGCCTTAGAGAGTTGTCCCAGGCTCAGAGAGGTTAGATAATTTGCCTATGGTCACAATGCTAGTAATTCTCAAAGGAAGGATTTATACCTGGGTCTTCCTGACTTCCAATCTAGCACCTTTCAACAGTGATACGCTGTCTTTAAGTTATAAACTACAATGCGGCTACATCTATATAATAGTTAAAAAGTGCGACTGAGTATTTATTGAATACTATCAATATTTTGACCCAGGTTTGTTTGTCTGCTATGTTTTTTGGACAGTAACCCAGAAGAGCAAAATATTGCACATAAAATCCAGTTAAAGAAATGAACCAAGCAATGGAACTCCTAGTTCAGGCCAAGAATTGTCAGAATAGGAAAAATAATAATGGAACAAAGGAGAAGGGGCCAGGAAAGAAGATCAGTGGGATGATATCTGGGGCCAAAAACTTGTCCTGATTTTTGAAGAGGAGTAACAAAAGGGAAATTGGCTGATATAATACCTGTTACAAGTATTTATTTTTTAAAAATTTACATAGCCTGGAGTAAAAGAAATTAAGAAGTGGCCAGACCTATAACTCAGTCTCTTGAGTATCAGAGACTTAGCAAAAGACTCAAAGAGAGTTTCTGAAATTTATTATTTCCAGGTACAAAGTCAGGATTAATGATAGTCAAAATAGGAAAATACTGAAAAACAATAGGCAGAAATTCAGGAGACACTTTTAAATTATTATTATTTAAATTATTTATTAAATTATTAAATTATTTAAATTATTATTATTTAAATTTAAATTATTATTTTAATAATCACACATCCAGTGAGAAAACCGCACTCCCCTAGGTCCCTATTTTGATATGTATTTTATGACGTACTGAGTCACCTTGATTGAGATAGGGCTATGGAGCTTTGGGGAAGGGGGAGTCTCTTGGGACATTCCACAGATTTTTGCCTGTATTAGTATACTTACTTCATGATATTATGTTTCATCAAAAAGTGTAAAGAATATAAGATCTGAAGCATGAGTCTTTAGCTTACTAGAGTACCGGTACTCCTCCTACCCCACTCTGCTAATTCCTTTCCAGGGTGGAGTGTGTATACGTTAAGAAAGGTGAAGCAACTCTATGTGAAGAAACCCCACTCACAGTGGCCTTTGTTTATCTTACCTGCTCCCATGAGTTCAATTATTATCCCTATACAAGTCTTCCCAATTTTTATATCTAGTTAATTAGTCAACTGCATGCTCAACATATCTACCTGTGTGTTCCATTGACATTTCAAACACATTATATCCAAAATACAATTCCTTAGCCTTAAACCTTCAACCTTCTCCACTGTACCTATTTTTATTAAAGGTAACTATCTCCCCAGTAACGCAGGTTTAGGACTTCCGCCATCCTTGACTCTTCCTTCTTCCTCATCCCTGATATTGAATCGGTTGACAAATCTTGTCAATTTTACCTCCATAGCATATCGGACTTCCAGCTCCTGTACGTCATTTGCTAGTTTCTACCCAAGGTCATGTCTACATAATGTCATAACTAGACTTTTATAATCTCCCAAATGATTTCTGCAGTTCTCATTCCTTTACTTTTCAATCTATGCTCCACATAATTGCAAAAATATCTTTTTTTTCCCCTATAGCATAGATCTGCCCATGTTTCTTGCTTACTCAGAATCTTTCAGTGTCTTGCTACTGAATCTGGAAAAAATAAACAAACAACAAAAGCCCACTTCACACTGGTGTTTAAGATCCTAACAATCTGGTTCCAACCTCCCTTCCCAGATCAATTCAGGTTATTTTTCCCCTTTTTCTCTGGCTATGTAGCTGTTCATCCTTCCTGTCAAAGACTACAAATAACATTATGAAGGTAAAGGAGATGTCTTGATTTGAAGAAGTAAATTGTGAATTGGTTTTAAGTGAGACAGAATTGCACAAAGTCATCAGCCTCACTCTGTCTTCCAGGTCATTGAAGTCCAGTGGTCAGACAAGAGTCATGATGATTGACCTGGAGATAGTCTGAGATGCGGCACATCATATTTCTTTCCTCTGTACCTGCTTCATATTGCATGTTGTTCTCTAATACAATAATACAAGGTGTTTTTCTCTGCCCTTCCAGCTAATTGTCTAACCTAGTTTTTTTTGTAGGGTCATGTCATACCTTAAAAATCATAGGAATTTGGTAGTCACAACTCTTTCTCCATCCTTTTCAGTTACTCACCCCACAGGATGGGATGCTGCAATTAATAACTCCTTTTCTTCACTTCAACCTCCTACTCTACCTCAGCTACGATCCTAAGCAACCCTCTGTTTACTGGAAATGATACACTTAGTAAAATTTTCTTAGCAGAGAGAATTACAATTTTCTTCAATAAGCGCTCTTGTCCAGAAGTTGGGAAGAATTCCATACTTCTATTATCCAATAGCTATTCTTCTCAAGTTGGCTCTGCCAGGAAATAGGGACCTGTGTTTATAAGTATTTTCCTTGAACCTCTTAGAATTCTTTTGATCACTGCTCTATTTCTTCTGAACAGTCCTTAGCTTATTCACTCCTTTGACTCAAATCTTCCATGAATTGCCTGCCTCTGGGTCTTTCATTTTGGTTGTCACTTCACATTCCCAGTAACCCATTTTAGTATATATCATACCCTTGACTGAGAGTTTTCTCTCAAGGGCTCTCCTTCTCGAAAACAAAATATTTAAGAAACACTGTGGCAAGGAAATTGTTTTTAATTTGACCCAACTAGCCTCTATTTTCTGTCCACTTTTTCTCATGTCAGTAATGTACTTCCTAATCACATATACATGGTAAACTCTTTAGTTTCCTTCAAGATTAACTCAAGTGAATTGTTCTAATGTGCACACACTACATATGTATATATCTACATATATGCACACATACATATATGTGCATACTTGTGTATATATGCATGCACACATATATGTGTGTGTACACACACCTTAGAACAGGGGTCTTCAGTCTTTTTTGTGTTTGTGTCACGGACCCATTTGATAGTCTAAGAAAGCCTATGGACTCCTCAGAATAACATTTTTTAAGTGCAGAAAAGAAAATACATATGACAACAAAGATAACTGAATACATTGAAATGCAGTTACCAAATATTTTTTAAATCCAGTTTGTGGACTGCAGATTAAGAGTCTCTGTTCTGCTCCCTTGCTGAGAGATACATGCTCATGCTGCTTGCTAAATAGATGTGGGAAACTCCTCTGAGTAAGGTATTTAATGACTATACAACTTAGATCCTTTGGAAATACTCACTTTCTCTTAGGCATCAACATTAGTGCAAGTGGGAGAGAGAAGATGAGACAAAAATGAAGAGATATATTCCTTTCCCTCAAGGAGCTCAAAATCTAATAGAGGTGACAAGATAAAAAATAATTCTGATACAATTTATAGAATTATAAGTAAATATATTTACCAAAATCAAGTGGAATGAGAAAGTCAAGAAGGGATAAAATTTAGAGAGGGAGAGATTTCATGAAGTCTCCTATGAGCTAGATTTTAAAGGAAGAGAAAGATTTCAGTAAGTGGAGGAGTGAGGAGAAACCATTCCTTGTCTGGAAGGGAAGATGTGGTAGAGTGCCTGACAAGCTAGTAAGGTGGGAAAGAGGAGGATGATATCAGGGAATGGTGCATCATTTGGTTTGACTGGAATTTTAAATGGATGAAAGAGATTTATAAGGATTAGGGCTGGAAAGAATATTTTGAATCAGATTGTTGAGAACCTCGAATGCCAGAATCAGGTATTCATATTCATTCAGTAAACAATGGGGGCCACTGAAAGCTTTGAATAGCGGAGTAGCATAGTCAAATTTATGAATTAGAAAGACTATCCTCAAAGCAGTATGAAAGATAATTATGAAGAATACAGATAGGAATCTTGAGCAGTTAAGACATTAGTACAATAATCTAAGTGTGGGGCAACAAGGGACTGAACAATCATAGGAGCAATTGGATTGAAAAACCAGTACACAGCAGGGATGGGATTGCGATACAGAGGCACTGTCAAGATAAAATCTACAATACTTAATAAATGATTGAATGTGGGGAACAAAGGAGAGGAGAGAGAACCAAAGATTATTCAGAACTTTCATGACAAGGTGATTTAGAGGATGGAGGTACCATCAAATGAAATTGGTTAATTGGGAAGATTGTTCATGTTGATGAATTCAATATACTAGCAAGATATTCAAGAAGGAATACTCAATAGGCAGTTGTGTGGCAGCATAATACAGTGAAGAGGGTGATGAATTTTTGGTCATAAGACACGGATTTTAATCATAGATTCATCCTGACTGTATTAATTTAAGCAAGTCACCTTTTAGACCTCAGGCTCTTCATCTATAAAATGAAGGAATTGGAATATGCTACCCTGAAGTTCATTCCAACTATCAATTTATGGGATGAGAGTCCAGGACAAAATTCAGGGTTAGAGATAAGGAAATCATCTGGATAGAAATCAGGACTGAAGGTAGGGAGTGGGGAATGGGGCAAGTTAGAATGGCATAAGAGAAGAATGAGGACAAGAGCCTTGGGAGATGCCCACATTTAAGGGTTTGAAGGAGAGAGATGATTTAGTAAAAGAGACAGAAAATAAGTCGTTAGATAGGAGATTTCAGTGGCACAGAATTTGAAGCAGGAGAAGATATACAGAAGGAAGGAGATATCATTAAGGATAGACACAGAATAAAGGAGGAAGAGGATTAGAAAGAGAATATTGACCTTACCCAAAAGGAGGTCATTAGTAGCTTTATTAGTGTTAGGAGGACAGAGATCAGATCGAAAGGGAATAGAAAGTTAGTTGCTTGGTGTGGAAGTAATACACTTAAAGTATATTACTCTTCTTAAAAGTTTGGGAGAGAAGGAGAGGGTCAAGATATGTAAGATGGGGAGATATGGGCATGGTTAATAGGCAGAAGAAAAGGATCCAATAGAAAAGAGAATGAACGTAAAAAAGAGATGGTACAATTGAAGGAGTAAGATCAGTCCTTCCATAGTTAATAAGCATTCATCAGTTTGACTAATGGTCTAATATTTCTCCTGTCTGGTCAGTTTGATGTGAACACCCTAACATGAGGTGGAGAGGATTATCCTTTAGAGAAATTCAGGTAGGAATGTTCATTTCACAAGAATCTAAACTTTTATCTCCATGGCTTCATTTCATTCATAGGATACAAAGTTGGAGATGTTTAGTTCATAGGATGCATGCACATCTAAGACAAGGATCTTAGGAAGATATCTTTTTCATTTTTGGCTCAACAATTTTTTTACCAAAAATATGGTTTCCAATAGTCTGGAATAAATGTTCTCCTAATCTATTCAATCAATCCATCAATAAGCATATCGAAAACATCCAATAGACATCAATGTGCTAGATGTGGGGAATACAAAGACCAAAAGTTCAATAATTCTTACCCAGATAATTCAGTTGCCATTAAAAAAAATATCAGAAGGATATTATGAGCCTTAAGAAAAAAAAAAGAGCCACAAAGAAAAATTACCTTCTATTTTCAATATTAAAAAACCCCTTTAATTATAAAGCCTAATATTACAACTATGTGATATCAGAGCAATTTTGCTCCAAATGGAATTTGTCTCTTTTCCCTTCTCTACCAAGCAGTGAGAGGCCAGGTGCAAGAAACAGAAAGGTAAGTAGAGTGACGCTAAAGACCAAACCTCTGGACATAATACTGAGACAGCTGGTTTGAATTGGAAAAGAAACATCATTTTTATTAGAATACTGACTCTTGTTTATCTTTATTGATTTTATTGGGTTATTATTGATTAACTGTACCCCATGGGCCTATTAGTGAAATGCTAGTAATGCATTAAAGGAAGACAGAACCTTTTCAAGATTTTGTACTACCAGCACTGGTTTCATCAATTCCAACTGACTTTCTTGCAGTGAATCAAATATATTTCTTTTCAATGCTGAGCTTCAATAACTCCTTGGGGGTCTGAAACCAAAAAAAAAAAAAATTATGTTTCCAACACTGGAAAACACTATGGTGCATTAATTCAAATCTGTCCCTCCCGGTATCTGGTGTCTATACTACAACTTTTAGAATGTGTTATTGCATCTATTACCTTATTTTAGGCACAGGTACTTTCTCACAATTCTATGCCCTATATTTTAGGTGAGAAAACTGAGTCACAGAGCAGTTAAGTAATATTTATGAGGTAATACAGCTAGATAATTACAAAACAGAAGTGAGAGCCCAAGTCTCCTCACTCTCAACTCCAACTACAGTTCTTACTACTAGGTCAATTTCGCCTATCTCTCATTATTTCTTTGCCCTACCCTTCTCTCCACCTCTTTACTCTCAGGATTCCAGGATTCCTACCCTACTTCAAAATTTTATCATTTGGGGGTTTTCCCTAAATGATTCTTTTATGGGGAAGGGGATGGATTAAGGTACTGGTTGCTTGGTTTACTCATCCCCTTCCCCTAATTTTGGCATCATATTGAGATATCAGAACCTCTAATATACTTCCTTTCTGAATGCCAGCAAGGAAATCTAGAAAATCTTGAAAGCTCTTTAGATGAAAATATTCTTTTCTTTATTAAACTGCCCTTCCCCAGTGACTGAATTTCTACAGATTACTTTGCTTCTATGTTTTTCCACAGTAGGTAAATTAGACATTTATATAAATAAAAAGACTGATTAGAATGAAGCAGACAGGGAGGTGAATATGTGAACTTCCTCACACAAATATTTAGTCAGATAATATAAAACTTGTGTATCTGTTACTTTGTTTCATTTAAAATAAATTGACTATTTATGGAGGTCTATGATTTAACTTCGTATTATTCTTCTGACCTAAAATAGGCTAATTCTCCTATACCTGGTTTGAAATTGCTAAGTCTATATCTCTACCAAGTAATTATTTCTGGCTATGTTATATTACAGAAATATATTATTATATTTCTGGCTATATTATATTAACATATTAATATGTTATATTATTTGTTTCGTCTATGTATTTAAGTCTTTATATTTGCCTGAAGATATGTTTTCTCAGATTTGGTTTTACAACAAACTATGACCTTAAGCAAATTATGTCATCACTTTTTTACTTAATTTCTTTATCTGTAAAATCACAAAATTAGATCAGATGAATGTTACAGTTTCTCCTATTTCTAAAAATAGATGATAAATATTGGGCTACTTTGGTAAACCGATTATTTATCATGCCCCATTGAAGGGAGATTTTCAATCTTCCTGGTCAATTGATGAACATAAGGAAAAATTAAAATCATCCCGTCATCTAGGGCTCAGGTCGTCTTTCTATAGATAACATCGTTTCCAAGGTATTTTCCTTACTAGAAAGGTATGAATTAAGTGGTGTAGGTATTGATTTCTTCACTTTACAAATGAGTAAAACAAGACTCAGAAAGATGAACTGACTTGTTCAAAGTCAGATAGCTAGGAAAATGGTGAAATTATTCCTTCAGGCCAGGTCATATGACTATAAATGTCATATTCTTTCCACTACTTTCTTGTTCATTCCCCTATCGTTTTGGCAGGTAATATCTAACCATAAAGTTTGCCCTCTCTTGGTTAAAATGTGTGTGTGTGTGTGTGTGTGTGTGTGTTTGTGTTTGTGTTTGCCCTGGTGAAAAGAGAAATTAATCAAATCTTACAGGACCTGGGACTTTATAGGATACCCTACTACATGTATTCCCTGGGGCAAATTGCCAAATGGAAAATAAAGCGAGTTTTCATCTATAAGATGTTGTGGACATATAGAGAGATAACTGAATTTGGAATTAGAAGTCTTGGGTTTGAATTTTGGGTTTTTCTCATTGTGTAATACTGAGTAAGGCACTTAAGTTGTCTCGCCCTTGGATTCTTGAGAGTGGTTCTACGTGATCTCCAAGGGCACTGTTAGGTATAAAGCTTTATATACACACAAATATATGTGTGTGTATGTATAGATATGTGTGTATGTATATATATGTGTGCATTTATGTTTTTCTGCTTGACAAAATTTATATAGACATTTTGAAATATCCAGATTAGAGGAATTTTTACTATCCATTTACTTGTATTCTTGTCTCATAAAGGTAGCCTCAACATATCTCTGAAGAACATGCCTAATATCTCTGCATCTCATATGCTCCCACTCCAAATTTTCTTTTGATTTTGTTTCTTTATGTCTTGAAATAGTCTCATAGGAATAAAGTGTTGCGAAACAATATGCATTCAGTGTTTTGATCTACTCATGACATATCAAATCAAGATATTACCTTTGAGTTATTAAACTATTCTGATACATTAAGTATAGTAAAATTAATACAAAGGACAGAGTGTAGATGAATGGGCTACAATAGGCAATCCCAAAATTGAATGAACAGAGAGAGAGACAGAGACAGAGACAGAGACAGAGACAGAGAGAGAGAGAGAGGGAGAGAGAGAGAGAGAGAGAGAGAGAGAGAGAGAGAGAGAGAGAGAGAGAGAGAGAGAGAGAGAGAGAGAGGCCCAAGACTCCCAAACAGCAATGAAGAAAACAATTATTCAACAAAAACCTGTTAGGGAATTTGGATAGAGATATGGTAAGAGATCACATTAGACTGCAAGTTCCTTTAACACAGTGCCAGAGACACAGTAGACAATAAATATTCATGCAACATACTGAAAGAAGAATAGATCCACACTCATGATCTCAATTATAATAAATTCCACGTGAATCAAATTTTGCTTGTTTTTTAGACAGAAGAAAATGGAACGGTTTTTGTCACCCAATTCAGAAAAAAAGGAGAAAATGCTTCTGATTGTATTAAAATAATAATTTTACATAACAAAAAGCAAACACCTAAAATAAGGAAAAAATACTTCAAAGGAAAATTTTTGACAAAAATATTTCTATTAGGAATCTGGCATTCAAAAAACTTATAAGTAATTCAGATAAATTTACTAACATCTATTCATCAATATGAAAATACGTGAACAGGTAGTTCTCAAAAGAAGCAACATAAATTGCTGATAACCACCTATAATTTTTCAAACTTTGTAACAATTAGAGAAACTCAGAATAAACTTACATTCATCAAATTGGCAAAGATATTTGAAAACTGTAAAGGTTAAACGTAGCAGGGTTGTAAAAAGTAGGCATGCAGTTATACTATTGGTGAAACTATGAGTGTATACAGTGTTTTTTAGAAAATTCTATGCCATTTACAGTTAGAACTATAAACTATTTGCAAACTTTAACCTCAAGATCTACTGATGGGGCTATGATCTAATGATATTATTGAGAATTTTGTTTTATTATGTACATCATTAAGCATTTATTAAGTGCTTGCTATATGCCAGGAACTATGCTTTGTGGCATGAATATAAATATAAGATAAAGAAAGAATCTGCTTTCAATTACATTTTATTGGGGGTCAGGCTATACATGAAACAAAGGAGAAAATATGGTTGGGTAGGGGAGGGAAAGAAGTCTAGAGAGTCAGGAGTGGAGCCTGTAGAGGAATGAAAAAGTTTAAAATGGACATAATAGAAGGAATTGAAAAACCAGAGGAAGGGGGTATGGGGCAAATGAATCTTCAGGGCAAGAAAACTTCAGGGGAATGATGGAGAAAGAATTCTGAAGAACAAGGAACAGAATCTAGATTTAAAGCATCTTTTATTTTATTTGAGCAGAAAACAACATTAAACAAGGGCAGTTATATGGCATAGTGGATAGAGTACCAGGTTTGGAGTCAGGAAGACTCATCTTCCTGAATTCAAATCTGGCGTCAGATGCTTACTAGCTGTGTGACCCTAAGCAAGGGTCACTTAACCCTCTTTGCCTGAGTTTTCTCATCAGTAAAATGAACTGGAGGAAATAGCAAACCACTCCAGTATTTTGTCAAGAAAATCCCAAATAGGGTCACAAATAGCTGAACGTGACTGAAAAATAAAATAAAACAAAACAACAACAAAACAGAAAGCAAACGAGTCAGATATTGTAAATAACTTTTGGAAATGAGTCTAATGAAACATTATTGTGCCACAAAAGTAGCAATTATCATAAGATCATAGATTTTTTTTAACCTGGGATTTTAAGAGTTAAGAAAAATGAGGCACAAGTGGATTAATTAAATGTCCTGTCTCATACCCATACTAAGAGGAAGAGGTAGAATTAGAACTTGGGATCTATAACTAAACACTCGGTCTTTATTTTTTCTTTTACAACTGCCTCCCTCCAAAAGAATATTGAAAACTTCTATGACTTGTACTAAGGGAAGAAAGCAGAATCCAAATAATGATATTCATACTGACCACAAGTAAGTCTATATATTAATAATAGTGAATTATAATTATAATGATGACAAATTTCAGAAAAAAAAGAAAAATAATTCAGAAGGGGACGTCGTTGAAATGAAGAATTTTTTAAGGTTAGTGGACAATTTGGAAGAAAAATTAAAAAACAGTAAAGAAGTTTATGGCTTTATGTGCTAGCTTTTAAAATTCTGTACTTCACTGCGCAATTATTGCAGATTTTATGCTAAATTATTTTGAAAAAAAATGAGGTGAGACCATTATGTGAGGTTTTAAAAAAAACTGTGTTATTACTTAAAATCATTTATTACTAAATTGTCTTTGTTGCAAGATTAGTATGCATGAAATATTCATGAATATACATTAAAATTGGGTAGATGAAAGTCTTGCCATATCATATGACCTACTCATGACAGCTTTGCCTGCCCACCTGCTCCCCTTATGCCTACAGCTCTTCCTTAGGTCGACAGACAATACTGTTAGCACTGCAGCATTCTAAACGAACCACACAAGTCAGCTTTTGGAAATACACTGATAATGTACATGGGCTGAGAATTCTAGGCTTGTGGCATGCACTGCACAAGAGATATGTCACATATGCCACTGATGAATCCATCGCATTGCTGCTCTGTTTACCTTTTAAGCTTCTTGACAAAACAGAATTCTACCAAAGGACAATGACACAATAAAAGGTTATAAGCCAATTTTCGGGCTAGAAAAAAAAGTGTGATGATTAAGCGGTAACAGTGAAATACAATTCTTTGTTGATTTGCTTGTCTTGATATATTTATATATTGATGGCAGCAGGAGTCCTGGATTCCTCAGAAACCCTTCATCTCCACACTACTCAACTCTTCAACTCTCAGAGGATGAAATGAGCCCACTTCTTTCCAAGCAAAACTTTTCCATCTGAGATCTTGATTCCATCCCCCTCTATCTACTCTGGTACCTTATTCAATCCCACTCTAAGTAGATTCTTCAAAGGCTTTGGTACATAGTCTTATCAAAAGCTTTAAAAAAAATCTAAAAGCAGGTTACACTGGCATTTCTGAACAGACATATGATTTTCTTAAAGAACTCCAAAACAATTAGATATGAGCAGCAGTGTGGAATTGACACTGGAAAGGTAATGACAAGATCAATGTGTTTAGAGTAAGATGGCACCAATTCATATCTGAACTCTGCTACTGACTATGTGTCCAATCTTGGACAAGTCATTGAACTCTTCTGATCTGTATCTTGTAAGATGAAGGGGTTGATCTAGATGGTCCTTTCTGACTCGAAATGATAATTGGTGATAATCCTGTGCTTCCTCCTTATACTTCAGATTTCACTTTTTCTTTTCTAGGATAGGCTGCTTTGAACACTTCAGTGACCTTACCCTATATTATGAATTCTATAAGCTAAGATGAGTGACAGTCATCAGCTTTGAATTCCCTGAGTCTGATTCCAAGACAATACTTTCCTTGATCCTTAGGATCTTGTCTAATTTATAGAGGTCATACTGTTTTTAAAGGCTAACAATTCTCCAAAAAATAAGTGAATGAATAAGTGAATTAAATAATGAAAAGGCATTTATTAAGTACTTACATAGTAGCACAAAATACTCTGTTAAACTCAGGGAATAGAAAAGGGATACAAACCCTTTCATCAAGAAGATTAAAGCCCTTTTAGAATAAGGTTAGATGGTATATATATATATATATATAGGAAAATTCAACTGCAGGACACATAATAAGGCCTTGAAGCAGAAATGCTTTGCCGAAGTTGTAAAGATAACTTGTGTATACCAACACACACGTACACACACATTCTTTTCACATGTATATGCATTTATGTGTGTATATGATGTCCTATATGGAGATGCATACACATATTGTATTATATAACACATGTATATATGTGTTATATGTACATATCTACATAAACATATATACCCTGGGGTATGAGACCTTTCTGCACACATATACATACATATAAATCTATTTAGTAATAGCGATATTTAGCTATATTTCAAAATAATTGGTTTCTTATATATTTATTTTATGCATTCAGAAAAGGAATCCACACACTTTACTAGATGGACAAAGGACTCCATCCTTGATACAAAAATAGTTTATGAACCCTTGCCTTAGGATAAGTAATTCAGTTTCACTGGAACGTAGAAGAGAGATAAGGCTATTGCATAAGTGCACTTTTTCTTTAATGTCATTTTTATTGACAAAGCCATGTCCATTTTAATCAATCAACAGCCATTTATTATGCCCTTACTATATGCCAGGCATTGTGTTAAGTTCCAAGGACAAAAGGGTCAAAAACACAGTCCTTGCCCCTTAGGATCTCACATTCTAATGGGAAGACAATACGCTACTGAAACATTTAAGGGTGCCAAGCACTGCAGTAGCAAAAAAAAAAAAAAAAGATAGAAAAAATTGCCATATGCAACGACAGGAATGGCATTTTGTTTTTAATAGTTTTATTTTTGGCATGAATGTAATTTAATGAAAAATGTATTGTTTAAAGTAAGAAAGAAGTATGAACATATGAATGAGCATATCTTTAGTTACATGACCAAACCAATAATGAACATATGATAAAATTTCTCTTTCTATTTGGTTTGCTATGACAAATTGCTTGGTTTGGGACATCATGGTGCTTGCCAGCATCACCAGCTTTTAAATTCTGAATTTATCTTCCATTTTCTTAAAACATGTCCATCCTTCAGCTAGCTTTCCTTCTGTTAGTACACATGATGCAAAAGTCACTATTGACCAGAGAATGGTCCTTTTAGCCACCATACTTCTCTATCTACTTCACTCATAGATAGTAATGGTCATTACTCTGTCCACACACACACACACACACACACACACACACACACAT
Organism: Notamacropus eugenii; assembly: GCF_028372415.1. NCBI lineage: Eukaryota > Metazoa > Chordata > Mammalia > Diprotodontia > Macropodidae > Notamacropus > Notamacropus eugenii. Next base: position 285,730,757 of record NC_092876.1, read on the forward strand.
ATATAGGCTAATAATTTATGCAATAAATTAAAAGTACCTACTATATTTGCACATGTATTTTCACATGTCTTTTTAGCCCGTTTCAGGTTTTCTTTTCCTTCCTTTCCTCATCTGAGTCTACTTCATTTTTGCTTTTACTAATTCCTTTTTGCAGTTATTCTGTTCTTTCTCTTCTCGTTTTTATTTGCCAACTTCCTCAGTCTTCTTCTAATTTTTTCTTCTCTATGCTCTAGTCTGCAAGTTTCCTTTTGCCAATTTTAATGGCCCATGACTTCCAATGGAAAATCTGCTGCCAGAGTCTTCCTTCCCCTAGTGTTAATGGCTGCTCTAGAAATCCTGCCCTGCCCTCCATCATCTAATTTGAGTTGTTGAGGGGGCAGACAAAACAGATGGTTGGCACAGGATAGGATGATTCACTGTTTGAAATCATGGTGAAACATTTTTTGAAATTGGTAAGGGAGAAGGAGGCCTGACATTTGACAGAGCCATGTAAAACCAGCAGGATCCAAACAAAGTTCATTTTAATTTTCAGTGTTATTCTCCAGATCTACCAATCATATGATTATAATCTTAAATTTATATTGAGAATCTACCTTTCCTCAAATACACAATATTGATCCTATCTCTGTCAGTTTATCATCAAATATCAATCTCAGGGCTCTCAATTAAGTTATAATGCCACAATGAATGATTTCTTTGTGCTGGTTGAATATTATCTCAATTCCCATTCATTTGAGGGCTAGCTTTTCCACAACCTGTCTGTTCCCTTCTCCTCAAATCTTTGCCATACTGAGAAGCCAATTAAAAATAAAATCAAACAGTGGACCAGGAAATTCCAGACTGTAGTATCATTTGCTTTCCAATATCTGAGACTTACCATAAGGCATTCTATAACATTAAGACAAACATATTAGGGGAGAGAAACCTTGATGGCAATGAGTTCACAGAAAATCTAATGTAATACAGCAAAATGTAGACTGTGCCATATGGCACATAAGTTGACCTTATAGGCATGCCAGGCCTACCATGAATAAATATCATGCTAGTCAGATTCATTACCAACTAACTAGCCCAATTCTCTGCACCTGCAGGGTTAAAAAGGGCACTTTGCAATTATTCTAATAAGCACAAAAATCACAGAATCTTAAGAGTTGGAAGGAATCTCAGAGGCCATATGGTCTAAACAATCTATACCTGATCATGACTCTCCTTTAAAACATACTTGGCAAGTGGTTTTTTGGCATTTGCTTGAATTGTCCTGGTCAAGAGGAATTTTTAAAGGTATCCCAGGCAGGCTATTCTGGTTTCTATCCATTGATCCATGTTCTGCCCTCTGGAGACAAGGAGACCCCTCCATAGATATGAGGATTCACTGCATTTTTTATATTTATCTTTTATCATTCTTAGGAATATTATACTCACTTTAGAAAATTAGTTGCTTCACTAATAGGACACACATCTTGGAAAGGATTCATATACGCAACGTTGAAAATCTGAGGCCATTTTAAATTAACTTGAAAGTCAGCACACATTGAAAGATTTTTATTATTATATATCTGAAAGTATCTACACTTCTGATGAGCATAGCATAACAATGGAATATGTTTCAATATGATCATAAGATGATCAATATTTAATGACTCTTCACTGCTTCTAGGATAAATTCTAACCCCTTGAGTCATTCAGGTTTTAGAGGACAGGTTGATATGAGCAAGTTAGCATTTTAGGACAATTAGTGTAGGGCCAAGAATCATGATAGACTGGAGGGAAGGAAATATGGAATCAAGGAGATAAGTTGGGAAATATGGTAGTCTACCATCAGGAGATAAGGGTCAAACATCTTTGGAAAGTATGGGATTGAGACATTATGACAGAAGAACTAGCAGGACTTGGTAACTGATTAGATATGGGGTGTGGTATGCTATGGGGAGGCTCAAAACACAATGAATTAGTTAAGGTGAACTCATTTGTATGGCATGGTTGAAAGAATATTGGATTTGGAGAGAAAGGATCTGAGTTTTACCTCCAGTTCTGCTACTACTCAGATGTAGGTATATGATATAATGTACAGAGCACTGGACCTGGAATCAGGATGACTTTATCAGAACTCCTGAATCAGAAGTCAAAATTTAATCTTAGGCACTTGCTATCTAAGTGATTTCTGGGCAAATAATTGGACTTTTGTCTGTCATAATTTCCTTATCTACAAAATGGGAATAATGATATCATGTGCCTTTCAGGGTTGTTCTGAACATCAAATGAGATAATATTTACAAAGCATTTTACAAATATGCAAGTGCTGTATAAATGCTAGTTGGTACTACTACTACTACCATTACTACTATCACTACCACCATTACTGCCAATGAACTCAGCAATCTTCTACCTATCTAGTTACCTACCTACATATCTACCTACCTACCCATCTACTTGCGTGATCATGATGCTGGAGAAGTCCCTTAACCTCTCTGTGCAATGGTGCTACAACTGTAAAATAGGTATACTAATACTTGTACTACTGAGTGTGTGCTGAAAGAATGTTCACTGATTAAGGGAAAATACAAAAAGCAAAAGTCTATATATGTTTCCAGATTTAGATATACTTACTGAAATTTGGAAGTAAAGTTGATTTTTTAAAAATCTCAACATTATGGTAACTCTTGGGTGGAAGTATGGATTGATGATGATTTTGGAGGAAGTAAGAGTTCATTCCCTCCTTCTTGTACCTATAAAGGATTTCTAAAACTCTACATCTAAATCACTACATCTGGTTCCAAGATCATTCACTACCACATGGGTCATAGGGTCATAGGATCTCAGATTTAAAGTAAGAAAGAAAACCTTATCAATCATCATTTCCAATTCAAATTCTGTTTTGTTCATATGCAAAATGAGGGAAATTAGATTACATAATGGCTACAATTTTCTATCTAGTCAACAAGAAAAAGGATGGTATTTTGAAAAAAATTGAGGGAAGACTGGACAGGATAGTGGCTGAAAGGAAGAATGATGACTTCTATTTTAGACAATGAATTCAAGATGGCAAAAATGTATAGAAGTTTTCTTTTCTGGTAAGAATGTGGAAATGTGGAAATAAAGCTCAAGAGAGTTTAAGATTAGAGATCTAGAGAGAGACAGTTTTTGTAGAAATTCTAGTTAAAATCAGAGAAAGCAAAATCTCTGATGAAGAGGATTTAGTGGTCCAGGGACCAGCCTTTTTGGTATATTCATACTGAAGGAATAGAAGGAAAATTTAGAAGCAATAATTGATAGAAAAAATAAACTTAAGATCTTTTCTCAGCAGAATGCCTTAGAAGTTAAGAAATAATTTAGTGTCATAGTTAGTGTACAGAGTCAGAAAGACCAGAGCTCAAATCTGGCCTCAGACACTTACTAGTTGTGTGAACCTGAGCAAGTAATTTGAACTCTAACTCAATTTCCTCATCTATAAAATTGGTATAATAATAACACATACCTTCCAAGGATGTTGTCAGGATCAAGTGAGATAATATTTGTGAAGCATTTAGCACAGTGTCTATCACAGAGTAAGTGCTTAAAAAATGCTTGTTTCCTATGTTCCTTTGAAAGACTATGAAGCCAGGAAGAAGACATGAAAAAATATACATTCCTTTTTTGTGAAGTTAGAGATGATACTGTGGAAGATTGCAAAAACTTTAAAATTCAGTGAATGTGTTTCTAGTTTGCTCAACTGTTTTTGTCCCACTTTTTTTCTGTAAAAAAAATGTTACAAATGATGGCTCTCTGGGTAACAACCAGAAGGATATCTATTCAGAAATAAAGTTGATATGAAAATAAAGGACAAAATATATTCATCTATAAACCTAAAATTGGAGTTGACAATCCCAGATATGTATGAGGTGTATGTACATATATATATGTATATGTATGTATGTATACATATATATAAGCAACTATACAGAATTCTTAATAAAAATGAAGGGAATTTGATGCTCATGGTTGGGCCATATCATACTAATATAATTTAATACTTTATATATTCCATATTATGTAGAACAACATAACATAGATATTTTTTGAACTACTGACAGAGTAATAAAAGGTCAAGAACCTTAAGGGAAATTTTTACAAAGGACAAATGATGAGTATATAACATTATTAGAATTTACACTATATTATGAAACATAACTAAACAAAACTGCTTTGTTTTAGTTAACAAAAAAAGATAATCAGTCAATAAATAAATAAACATTTATTAAACACCTACCATCTGACAGATATTGTGCTAAATTCTGGAGTATATTAGCAAAAGAAACTAGAGAAACAAGAAACAAAATAATGTTAAAATATAGTGTCTGACAACCTTAAGAACATTAATTTACTGGGGGAAAGACTCCATTTATCATAGTATTGGAATATTATATAGTAGAAAGTAGTTTGGCAGAAATTGGGATTTGGCCATCATTTTATACTAAATAGAATAGTAAAATCAAAACGCACATTAGCATAGAAATAGTTTTCACAACTATAGCTTGGTTGAGAATTCTTAATTAATAAAGATACAAAGGGAATAATTTGAAAATTGCAACAAAATTTTAAAAGATTATGCTTGAATAAAATCAATTATGGAAAAAAAAGAAAATAGGTAATAAAATGGGAAAATATTTGTATGCAATAAGCATAAAGACCGGACTTGCAATTTCATTCAAATAGAAGATTTCTGTATGAAAACATTTATTTTACTGGTGAGGCTGGCATCTTCTCTGCAATTTATAGACTGATATATACTTATAGATGTGTAGGGCAATGAGAGTTTCAGTGAATCCAGGATGGTTACATGCCCACTCAGAAATAAGACTTGAAGCTTGATTATTTGAGTGCTAGGCCAGCTCTCTATTCACTACTCAGTATGGTTTGAGTAAAATATCACCAATAAAAATTATGATATTCAAAGTATAAGAGGAACTGATATAACTATGTAACAGCAAAGGCATTTCACTATAAATAAATATTAAAAGGATATGAACATTTTCAAAATAATATTTCTGAAATATAAATTGCCACATGAAAACATGCTCCATTAACAGTAAGAGAATTACAAGAATTCAATACTGTTGCACACTTGAAAAGGCTATAAAATAGTCAAATCATTGTAGATTTCGATTTGGATTTGTACATACCCTTAGAGCCACAGCATTGGACATACAGTCTAACTACAAGTCAAAGACAGAAACAAAGGTCCAATGTCTAAAAAATATTCAAAGCAATAGCTTTTGTGGTAAGAAAAAAATGGAATCATAGTAATTGTTCGTTATTTGGATAATTATTAAGCAAAACTAAAGCTATATGAATGAAATGGAATATTATTTTGAAGTGATAAATTATAAATAATACTTCAAAGAATCATGAGAAAATCTATACAAACTGATACAATGGGAAATAAAACCAAGAGAAAAATAAACACAATTACTGTAATAATATAAAAGAAAAGATTTCCAAAAAGAAGTTGAATTCAGAATAAGGGGAAAACTTATTAAGTCCTAGAGAAGTTGACTTATCCACATATATTTCTTCGTAGTGAAAGTTTAGCTCCCTTCTAAAACAAAATATTTTCTATATAATTTAATTTTAAAAAAAGTCTCTGTGTTTGCTTCTTTTTCCCTTTAATTATTTTCCTTATCAAGATGGATAGATTAATATGAAGAGGTATAGTGAGAATAGTAGTAATAAGTCATTAACGTATTACATCATTTGGTCCCCATAATTACCCTGAGAGACTGACAATGGAAGTACTAGAGTCTTCCTTTTACAGATGAGGAAATTGACGCTTAGAGATGTTAAATGGCTATGATTAGACGGTGGTTGTATAGCTAATAAAGACTGCACTTGAACCAGTCTCCTTATCAACGATGCTGACACTGCACATATTCTTCATGGTTATATAGTATAATGAACATGAAAGACTTAGGTACAAATGGAAAAATATTTACCTTCATGCATTCAACTTCTATTTCTATAACCAATCAAAAGTCAACAAAACAGCTTATACTGTTTTAAGCAGTATATACCTCGTGCTTATAGGTTCTTCTTCTCTTTGTGTTGTCTTGAAAAAATTAAACCAAAATTGTTGTTGCCATTTATCCATCATTCTTGAAGAAAACCACAATCATAATTATAGTTATTAGGAAAGCATGTGTTAGTCACTCCATCAATTGAAAATATTCTAAATGAAAAATAATCTAAAGATTTTTATCACTCAGAAAATTCCTAAAAGCTTTCCTATCTGATACCACCATGGTAAATGAAAGACTTTCTGTGCTTTCCACACTTAAGTCCTTCTAATTAGTACCGATCTACATAATTGGTTTTTTTCCTTTCTTTCCTTTCTTTCCCTTCTTGTTTTAAAGAAATTTCATTATAATAAAAGGGGGTAGGTTTTCTTGGTACAGAAGCTAAAGGTTTTTATTCCACAGTCTATTATATTTGGCAGCATTTTGTTTAGAGTTTTGCACTTGCTGCTATTTGCAAATTTGATGCATATATGGGGGGAAATGCCATTTTCAAAGTCTAGTGTGGGTGTTATCATAGAGAGAAATCAGAATGAAATATTTATCACAATGAACTTTGACATTAAGTTATAAAAACTAAAAATGGAAGAGTTCAATGTTAAGCTATTTTTAAATTTTTTTTGAAATCAGTACATGGAGTTTGGTTTGGTTTTGATAGGGATAAATAAGAATCTCAATATCAAATTAGGTAGGATTTGAATGAGTCTTCTAGAGGTAAGTTTTTCTTTTCTGTAGATACAGACTCTGCTAAGTTGTTTCTGTGGACTAAACTGAAACAATAAATGTGTAAGCCATGGTGGTTATTTTGTATCATGATTGTGTGGGTTATGTTTTCTCTCAGTGAATTCAATTCACTGAACATATATTAAGCACTCACTATATGCAAAACATTGTGTTATGTGCTTGGGATACCAAGACAAGAACAATAGAGAGAGACAGAGAGAGAGAGAGAGAGAGAGAGAGAGAGAGAGAGAGAGAGAGAGAGAGAGAGAGAGAGAGAGAGACAGAGACAGAGAGAGACAGAGAGAGAGACAGAGACACAGAGACACAGAGAGACAGAGAGACAGAGACAGAGACAGAGAATTAGAGAAATGCCTCTCCATTGCACATCTCCAGAAGGGTAATGCACTACAAATGAGAATCAATTACTGAGTAATTTGGCAAATTTTAACAAAGCTGCATGCTCTATTTTAGGAATAAAAGAGGAATGAAATGGAAAGAGTACCTATCTTTTCAAAGGAAAAGTTTGATAATATCAATCTTTTATGAAAAAAATAAGTACTTAAACTTAAAATACCTTAATATGACCTTGAGAGTTAGGGAAGTACAGCATTATTTTTCATTTTCATTTTCAACATTGCCACTCCTCAAATGTTTTTCTGTCTAGATGATGTGCCTTTCAAAGCTGCCAAAGTGAGAGGACATCTAGTTTCAAATACAAATGGCCCTGTTTGTCATTGCAATTACTTTACAACTTGGCTCCAACTTACCTTTGGTGTCTACTGTATGTTATCTTTTTATAACCACTGTGTTTCAATGGAACTGACTTGCTGTTCCTCATACTTGATCTATTATCATCTCTCTGGCTTTGCACACACTTATGACCCATCCCTGGAATGCATCCCCTTCTTTTCTTTTTTTTTTGTCTTTTTTCTCTCAGAGGACATGATGGTTTATTTAGAGAGTCATTGTTCTAATGAAAAGATTAAGTGACGCAATAACATGAACCCACAAAGTCATTAGTTTTTCTGTATATCAAGTCAATTATTTAGCATTTAGTATGTTGCAGGTACTGTGTTAAGGACTAAGGATACAAAGAAAGTCAAAAAACCAGTCCTAGCTCTCAAGTTAATAGTCTAAGGAGAGAGATGACATGCAAACCACTATGTACAAATAGATACATACGAGATAAATTGGAGAAATTCTACAAGACTCCATATCACTAATAAAAAATACCAATAAAAGAAATCCAAAATAACTACAAAATACACAAGTCTGAGTTGACCTCCAAAATATTCGTGACTCCTGTGAATACAACCACAAAATACTCTTTACAGAAATAAAGGGAGACATATAATTAGGGAGATATTAATTGTTCTTGGTAGGGTTTTGCCAGTTGTTTGTTTTTTTCCCTCTGCATGCCATTCTTAAAATGCCATGTCTTAGTTTCTTTCTAAACTCAGATGACCTTTAATTAGTCCTTTCTTACACAGCCATCAGAATCACTTCATATCTCTTGTATTTTTAGCATATTTACATGTTGTCTCCCTCAATTAGAGATAAATTTCTTGGAGACGTTTTTAGTCATCAAAAACAGTGCCTAACATATTGCACCCAATTATTACATGCTTGTTGATTGGTCAATTGGTCAATCAATCAAGAAGCATTTAGAAGCCTTTTGTTAGAGTGGAAAGAGTTCTGCACATGGAGTTAGGCGAGACCAAAGTTCAAATGCCACTTCTAAGACTAAATTGGGGATGATGACAAAATTTGCTTTTTTATAGTACAGGGTTGTAGTAAGGATTAAATAAGATGTGTTTAGCACTTTTCAAGACTTAAAGTGCAATGCAAATCCCAGCCACAGGTTTTGAGAAAAACTGAATTGTCCTGACTAATGAGCAAGCTTGATTCCTGATTTGAGAACCAGACATTTCTGAAGTCTTGTAGATGTTCATCTCTTATAATGAAGGGAAAAGAATATTGGATCAGTAGACTAAGATTTAAACCCTGATCCTGCTCTGATTATCAGTGTGGCCATTGTAAGGCACTTAACCTCTCTGGGCCTCAGTTTACTCACCTGCAAAATGAAATTGGATTTGATGGCATCTAAGGTCCCCTTTGGGCTCTAAATTCTATGATCCTACAATGCAAACTTCCTTACAAATCATTTTAAACTGTCTGATGAAAGCATGTTCATCAAAATTCAGACCTGATAGATACTCCAGCTTCATTATTCCAATGACTTACCAAAATGAAAGAGAAAAATACTATAGGGCTATTACTTTGAAATCATATCACTTTATAATGTTTAGCTGTTTCCCTCCTTCATTCTGACAGTTGCAACAGGTTTTTTTTTTTAAATAGACTATTATCCACCCACATTAGGGGAAAGTCATGGCCTCCACATGTGCTTTTTGATCCTGTGATTTCTCCATTGAGAACATGTTTACTAACAGTACTAACCCAAGAAAACCAGCTGAAGTTCCAATTCCAGTGTACTTTCCCCACAGTGTGGTCAGTGAATCAGCAAGTGTTACAGGAGTACAGAGTGAAATGCCAGGTGCTATTTCAACAGTCCTTCTTTCACAACTCATCAGGGTGGAGTCACCCCTCAAAATCCTGATAAGGTTACTGGAACTCAGTTCCTGGGCTGACCAAGTTAACATCCTCTAATCTCATGCTCTCCAAATGTAGAAGGTAGTCACAGGGACCTGCTTCCCCTTTTTGGCCGTAGGCTACCTAACCACAAGCTGCTTCATAAATTCTTCCTGGAAGATATTGTTCATGACATTCTGTTTCAATATCTCCAGGTTAAATTTGTAATTGGCCAGCATATCTGTCATTTGCAAGCCAGGGTTCATGGAACCCAACTGAAAGGAGTGCTATTTGTCAAACTTTCCAAGGGAAGTGTATGTATGTGTGTATGAAAATTGGTCATAGGTTCATAGGTTCTTAGAGTTGGAAATGTCTTGAGAAGTCATATAGCCCTGATGCCCTCCTTTTACAGATAAGCAAAGGCTGACATAGGTGAAATGACTTGCTCAGAGCAGCTCAGGAAAAAGGTCTAAATCTAATGTCTAACCCCAGGTGTTCTGACTCCACAGCTAACCACTATTTCACTTCACCATTCTCCTTTCTTGGGTAGAATTTATCAAGTTGAGTGTCATTGGTGTTCTTAATGAGTAACTATGACAAAAAGAATACACAAATTTCCATTGAAAATTAACCAGCTGGGTTACAACTTTCTGTCTTTGGTCATTTTCTTGCTTTATGAAGTAAAGTTCATTGAAACATAAATGTTTCCATAAACATTCCATAAACATTCCATAGCCTGATGCTATTTTCACTGACCATAAGTAGAAGAAATGTGGTACTGAAAAGTTGGTGCTAATGGACTAAATCCCCAGGAAATTAACTTTGCTTAGGACAAGTACGTTAAATTGAACTGACTTTGCTAGGTTTTCACAGATTTGGTTTTTTGTTGCTACTCTTGTATTGTTTTGTTTTTCAGCTGATGTGAGTAGGATTCTTGGGCAATTAGAAACATTTAACTTGAAAAATGCAGATAGAAATATGAAAGAATTTTTAAAAATTACCAAAATGAATCTAATCCTAGCTCCTGGATGCATTAAGACTTAGCATATATAGATTCTTTACTATCGCTCCAAGACGTTTTTTATACTCCTTTAACATTTGTCATAACTGTTAAAGGACTAAATACTTAGGCTAAGAGTCCAAGGTACATGCTAAAGGTACTTCAGTGATTTCTATTTTAAATCAACTTAAAACAAAACACCATAGCTTCAGGTGTTAAATAGTACAGAATGATGTGTGCTTTCTTTTATCTAGAGACACTCTGTCTCTCTCTCTATATATGATGTATATATACACCTACATATATGTATAGATATATATGTGTGTATGTATATGTGTGTATAGACCCTGCTTGTCTAATTTATTTCAAATCAAATTGGCATTTATTTCTCTATTTCTGATTATAGAATTAACATTACATAGAATAATATGTGTATCTATGTGTGTGTATGTGTGTGTAAAGTTTAAATCGTGTCTCAGATGTTTTGCAGATCTGTGATGTTGAGCAAGGCCTTTAACTTCTAGCTTCAATTTTCTCACTTGTAAAATGAGTCTAATAGCAGTTATACCTCACAGAGTTGTTGTGAGGATCAAATGACAAAGAAATATGTAGACCACTTTGCAAACCTCAAAGCACTATATACACGTGTCTTGTTATTACTGTAACTTTTATCACTATAATTATGTGGGGGTAAGGATGGTATGTTACCAAAAGTATTTTCCTATTTGAAAGAAGTAAAGAAAGATAAGTTTTGTGATATTGAATGAGTACCTATAAGGTGACTGTGACACAAATTTTAGGTATTAACGTTCCTTCAAACCTTTGGTACAAGTACAATTTTTAGACTACATAGGATTTGCTTGGCAAGCTAGATGGCTCAGTGAATAAAGTGCTTGCTTGGAGTCTGGAAGACTTATGTTCCTAAGTTCAAATCAGGCATCAGCCAGCCACTCACTGGCTGTGTGACCCTTGGCGAGTAGATTAACCCTATTTGCTTCAGTTTCTCATCGGTAAAACAAGCTGGGGAAGGAAATGACAAACTACTCCAGAATGTCTGACAAGAAAACTCCAAATGGAGTCATGAAGAGTTGGGCATGAATGAGAACAACTGATATATACATACATTCATACAGATAAACATACATACATATATATATGTATATATATATATGTGTGTGTGTGTGTGTATAGACCCTGTTTGCTTAATTTGTTTCAAATCAAATTGGCATTTCTCTTCTCAACAAGAAAAAGGGTTTGTTTTAAGTAAACTGTCATTTGGTTTCAAAATTAGGTGTGAGTCCTAGTTCTAGAAGCAGGAAAAGCTGATGAGGATGAGATTCAATGTAGTACAATAGATTAAGAGTTAAAGGAACTGAGTTTGAATCCTAGTTCTATACATTACTGTACCATTTTGGGTCTGGGTTTTGTCATCTATTAAATGGGAGGGGAATGCAGACTAGAAAATCTCCAAGGCTGAGGTCCCTTCTAGCATTAAATATTGGTCAAATATATACATATATATATATATATATATATATATATATATATATATATATATATATATATATATATATGTATATATTTAAAAGTACCTAGCAAAGCAACAGAAAGCATGCTTACGTCTTGGACATAAACCTATATCAAACAAAATTCCTATGTCAAAGACACAGCATCAGGAGCGAGAAGAAAAACTTTGCATTGAAGGAACTACACTCTGAAAATGCTTAACATTCCCTGGCTGACTTCTCTCCAATGAGATCAGTCTTCTGCTGCCACCTGCATTTAGAAGATTGGTCCCCAGGGTGAGATGACTTCATTATGCCAACACCGTCATGTCTCCATGTTGTGATATTGAGTCAGTCAAACTGGACCCCACCTTGTTCTGGTTCCTATTCTTCTGACTCAAATCCATGTGATTTCAATTAGGACATACATACGTACATATACATATATGAAATTCTTCAATTCTAATTAGCATCTTACCGTCAGTTATTTTAACACGCTACCTTACTAGTCAGAACAAATAGTAGAAAACCTATCTACAAGAATTGCATGAAATTTTGCCTCTTAAGTGTAAAACTTTACATCTAGAATCCCATTTATAAATTCTTGTTCACTGTGTATTCCATATATGAACTTGATCTGTGTGTTAGGATCAGGTACCAGAAAATTTTCATTACAATCTTGGACAGTCATTTGGAAGTACACATTACAGATTGCCCCAATTCTGTGGTGTGTGTGTGTGTGTGTGTGTGTGTGTGTCTTGAGAGAGAAAGACAGAGAGAGACACAGAGAGAGAGAGACACAGAGAGACACAGAGAGACACAGAGAGACAGAGAGAGAGAGACAGAGAGGGAGACAGAGAGAGAGGGACAGAGAGAGAGAGAGAGAGAGAGAGAGAGAGAGAGAGAGAGAGAGAGAGAGAGAGAGAGATGTTCGGGGACCATCAATCTTTCTCAGACTCAGAACACTGAAAGAAAAAAACCTACCATGTCACTTCTAGCTTTCTCATGTGTGTATTGGGGGTTTTGCCACTATTACTTGGGGAAAAAACTAATTTGAACCAACCACAACATTGAGAGTAATCACCATTTATATTTTTTGTTATTCATTCAATGAAGTGGAACTGACTTCTGATCATTCACACATACACATGTAAAGACACCTATCTTTTTATGTGTGAATATGTAGGATAATTTATATTTTTCAAAGTACTGAGAACCCTTATTTTAATGACCAAATTCTATCTAAATTAGTACTGTAATTAAATAATTCTGACTTACAGTTTAGTGTAAGATCATTACAATTTCCAAAGTAGCATCCATTCTGAGTAAGTATTCAAATAGGCTTCTATTTTTTCTACTACTCCTACCTCTACTTTATAAAGTTCACTATCATTTGATGATATTGGTAAGTACAAGGTAAGCACGGTTTGTGACATCACATTTTAGAAGGGGTATGGATAAATTAGATATCATCAAGGGAATGTCTATTTATAATTTTAAAATTTATTTTATTTTTAATTTACGGAATAAAATAAGCATCTCTATTACACAGCATAATAATAATAAATGATTGCACATGAAACTAAAATCTAGTATGTATAACTTTCTATTATTTTTAAATACATAATAAAGTTATCCGGTACATTGCTACGAACATCTATTTTTAAAAGGCATTAGTTACCTAGAGAGCAATACAAGAAAATCCCTAAATCTAAGAGTTGGATGGGATCTCAGACACCATCTAGTTCAATAAATCTATATAAAAATCTCTTCTCTAAAATTCCTGGCAAGTGGTTTGACAACCTCTCTTTGATTACTTGGAGGAGGAGAGTAACCTACTACTTCTAGAAGATGTCCATTTCACTTTTAAATGGCTCTAATTCATAAAAAGTTTTCCCTCTATTAAGTCTAAATTGACTTATCTATTAATTCTACCCATTACTCCTAGTTCTGCCCAAAGGGCCAAGCACAGAAGAACAAATCTACTATTTCTTCCACATGACAGTCTTTCAAATATTTAAAGACAGCTATTACATCCCCTCTAATTCTCTACTCCATGTTATGAATATCCAGTTTTTCTACTGACCTCATAGCACATATCTCAAGACCCTTCACAATCTTGATTACATTCTTCTGGATGATCTCCAGATTATTGAAAGCCTTTCTAAAATGTGGCACTAAAAATTCAACATCTCTTATATTTACCAATGTAATCAAATGAGGGGCAGCTAGGTGGCACAATGGATTGAGTACCAGGCCTGGAGTCAGGACTCATCTTCCTGAGTTCAAATCTGGCCTCAGACACTTACTAGCTGGGTGACCTTAGGCAAGTCATTCAACCCTGTTTGCCTCAGTTTCCTCATCTGTAAAATGATCTAGAGAAGGAAATGGCGAACCCTTCCAAGATCTCTACCAAGAAAACCCCCAATGGGGTCATGAAGAGTAAGACATGACTGAAAATTGGCTGAACAGCAACAACAATGAAATAACAATGAAGTTGACAAAGTAAAGAGGTTGGAGGAGTTTAGTGAGAGAAACTGAAGGTATTTGTTAGGTGTCTAGAGAAACTCATTAAAATATTTCCTCTAAAAAATAAGTCAGATTCCACAGTAGTGAAGAATATCCAAAGTGGGTTGGTTGGTTGTTGCCCTTCTTCTCTAAGAGGACCCAAATGACATCACCATGGTAAAGTCAACTTTCCATGTGTCTGACTGTGGGGGCTCAGAGCAATATGAGCTTGGAATGCTCTACCACAGGTGGGGCACAGATACTCCATGTGGACATTTGGGATGGATACTCCAAATTTGTGCATCCTATGTTTCCTTTATGCTGTTTCAATTCTTCTTTGTTCATAGAGCACAGCAGCACCTTTCTGATGTGGTCATGCCATCCTGAGCAGTCCTGTGCCAGTGTCTCCCATGTTGCACAGTCAAATCCAAAGTTTTTGAGAGAGACCTTGAGAATGTCCTTGTATTGCTTCTTCTGTCTACCATGTGATCACCTGCCCCATGTGAGTTCTCCATAAAATAGTCTTTTTGGCAAGTGTACATTTTGCATTTGAACAACGTGGACAGCCTATTGGAGTTGCACATAGTTTGAATGCTTGGCAGTTTAGTTTGAGCAAGGACTTTGGTGTCTGGTACCTTATTCTGCCAGGTGATCCTCAGAATCTTCCTAAGACAGTTTAAATAGAAGTGATTCAGTTTCTTAGCATGAAGCTAGTAGACTGTCCACGTTTCACAGGCATACACAATGAAGTCAGCACAACTGCTCTGTAGACCTTCAATTACCTCTTCTCTTCCATACTTTTCTTCATGGGCCTCCCAAACACTGAGCTAACTCTGGTAATGCATGCATCAGCCTCATTGTCAATGTGTACATCTGTGGAAAGTATACCACCAAGGTAAGTGAACTTATCCACAGCATTCAAAACTTCTCCATTTTTTGTTACTGACGGTTCCATATATGGATGGTGTGGTGGTGGCTGATGGAGCACTTGTATTTTCTTGGTATTAATTATTAGGTCAAAATTAACACAGGCAGCAGAGGATTGATCCATACTTTGTTGCATCTCAGCTTCAGAGGTTGAATTGAGTGTACAATCACTTTGGTCTTGGCTTGTAGCCTTTTCAAATGGAAGAACTTACCATCAGTATGGTAGTTGACCTTAACGCCATGTTCACCTTCATTGCAAGCATTTGACAACATGGCTGAAAACATCATGCTAAAAGGCATGAGAGCCAGCACACAGCCCTGTTTCACTCCAATGGTGACAGGGAAGGCAGAAGAACATTGTCCACTATCTAGAACCCAGGCAAACATGCCATCATGAAATTGATGTACAATACTGATGAACTTCTCTGGGCAACCAAATTTTGACATAATTTTGAATAAGCTCTCATGACTGACAGTGTCAAAGACCTTGGTCATATCTACAAATGTTATGTACAAACCTCTGTTCTGCTCCTGGCATTTCTTCTGGAGTTGTCAGGCAGAAAACACCGTATCAACTGTTCCTCGGCCCTTTGTGAAGTCACACTGGCTGCTGATTCTATTTCAGCTGAGATTTACAAGGTAGGGGAACCATTGCTCATACAAAAGCTGACTGAAATTTTCCAGGTCATATGGCAACAGGAGGTTATCCCCCAGGAGTTCAAGGGTGTTGCCATTGTTCATCTCTGTAAAGGTAAAGGAAACAGATTGTCCTGTGACAATCGTGGGGGTGGGAGGTCTCTCTCTTAGTCATTGCTGGCAAGATTCTTGCTAGAGTCCTCCTAAATAGGCTGATTCTTCCCCTGGAAGATGGTCATCCAACATAGTATGGAATATATGAAAAATTTTTCACATAATATTTTTTGGCAAAAGGGATTATTTTGAAAAGAATATTTCTTGTATCATATCTAAACCCTGAGTGGCAAATATAACTTCAAATGGATTAGCTGATTTAATGGCAGAAGGATCATTTGAGATCATCTACTTCATTCATGCCTTTATACAGATGGGAAATTGAACCATTGTGACATTCCTAAGGTCATGGACACACAGGCAGTATATTCTCACAGAAGCAAGTTATGTTCCTTGAGGGGATAATTTCATTTTGCCCATTTTCCCTCTACTTACTATTGTGTGAGTCCTTAAAAATGTTTGTTAAATTGAATTGAATTAGTATAGACAATGGGCAGCTAGGTGGCTCAGTGGTTAGAGTGCTAGGTCTGGAGTCTGGGAGACTCAACTTCCTGAGTTCAAATCTGGCTTCAGATACTTATTAACTGTATGATCCTGAGCAAGTTACTTTAACCCCCATTTGCCTCAGTCTCCTCATCTGTAAAGTGAGCTGGACAAGAAACTGAGAAACCATTCCAATATCTTTGCCAAGAAAACTCCAAGTGGGACCACAAAGAGTTGCACAGGACTAAAATTAATTGAATAACAACAAAGGATAGTCCAAGCCAGCAAATTAATTTCTAGAGAGTAATAAGCACTCATATTTATATCTTGTTTTATAATTAATAAAATGTTTTCCTTACTGGAACTAAAGAAAAAATCTAGGATTGCTAAAAGATGGATAATCCCCTGTATGGGAACTCCCTCCATTAAGGCAGCCCATCAACGATCTGGTGGATAAATCCTAGTGAGTTGCCTGAGGAACAAAGAGATTTTCCTAGGGATATGTAATGCTTAAACTATGAGGCAGGATTTGGGCCAGACTCTTCCTGATTCTAAGCTCAGAACTATGTCTACCTTGCCATTGTGCCTCTTTTAAGTAATATGAATGTTAAATTCTCATTTCACAGGAGAGGAAATCATATGGTTTGCCCACCATGATTAGCAAGTAAATGGCAGAACTGGAACTCCGTTCTTAGTTTTCTGATTATAAGTCTAGTACCCATCCTACTTCATGAGACTGCCTTATAACAGAAAATGATGAAGATATTATGGCTATTATTATTTCTGAACTGAGGGACTGTCCATCTCTACAATTAATATACCCAAAGTTTTAACTCCTTTAGTGTTACTATACTAGTATTAACAAAGATTCACCAGAAATAATTCTATCTCTCTAAAATGTGTATTAAACTTCTGTCAAGAGGGTTATTACATTGAGAAAATTTCTTCTAATAGGGAATAGCATTCCATTTGGGATTTGGTAATCACCACATTCTCCCTAATCTTTTTTCTTGACCCCTCAAATATACACAAATAATTTAAAATAAATCAGAAAATAAATAGCACAGAGATGTATTCAAGTCACATGTCAGTTTTGCCATTGGTCAAACGAAATGCATCTTTATCAGTTTCAATATTTCTTACTTTACCTTATTTTAGAAGGATTATATTTGAGGAAACAGGCAATAATAAGTTAAAATAAGCTTATTAACTGGAAGGGCTATTTTGATGTAATACAGACCAACTCTGAATGACTTCCTTACAACTCCCCTAAAAATATAGTATTGAATATATTGTTGAGTGCTAAATCATTGCTGACTCTGAGATGCTATTCCAAATGACCTCAGTTCAAGGCATTCTTTTGAGAAATAATATCTGTATATGACATGACTAGCCAGGAAAGTCTCCTAGGTAATGACCACAAACTCCACAGAGTCAGATAGGGATCTTCAGGGATTGTCTGATTCTGAATCATTGTTGCGTAAATGAAGATAATGTTTCCCTACCTTGTGTCCACTAATGAATTTCCAGATATGGATTTTTGTATTCTGTTTCAAAAGAGGTACTACATAGTAACTTAGCTCAGTCAAGGAAATCTGTCGTTGAATGAATGAAAAAAAAAATAATGCACTATGCATTTACTATGGAGGAGACACTAAGGACGAGAGGATAAAAATGCAACAGAGAAATATCCCTGTCCTTATATTCTAATTCTATATTCTAATATTTATATGCTAATAAGAGTAGACTGCACATTACGGGAAAGGTTAAGAGGGAAGGCTTAAGTCTCTGGGAGAGTAAGTGACATTATAGGACAATTGAATGACAGGCCCTTTCTGGAAGTCAGGATAATTTGATCCTAAAGGCAAAGGAATGAAAGCAGAGGAGGTAGCAGGGGTGGGGGCAGTGGAGAGGCCTATATGCCTCACCATGACAAGAAGATGATATGGTCACAGGGCTAATGATGGCTAGATCTATGAGCTTTCATCAATCGCCATTGTCCTTAGGCCTTGAAGAAGGCTCTTTCAAAGTCTTCTTTGGAAAACTCTCTTGTTTAAGTACATATGTATGTATGTATGTTTATATATATATATATTTACATATACAGTCAATTCATATTCACAGTAATATGTTCTATAAAGTCAATAGGAACTCTCATTAAGGAATACTGAACCATTGCTCCTAGAGGAAATGAAAAGTTACATACCTATGAGCCTCTTGTCACAGCATTTTCATCAACTGATCAATATATAACCTTGTTTTATGTGTGTTTCTGTTTAACAGATATTATATATATAATATATATGTGATTATATATACACACATGTGTGCTTATGTGTGTGTATATGTATGTGTGTGAATTTTCTCTTCTTTTTTCTGGATATAATGAATTGCTGATTCTTTAACATGGAATTCACAGCCAACAGCACTATAACTCATGCCCAAAAGAGGTTTATCCAATGCAAACATTTTCTCTGAAAAGGATACCATAACCTTCTTGCACTTAGAAACACTAGATAGTACTTCAGTACTATGCTTGAGGACCATTTAAAACAGTGAAATCAGCCAAAAAAAAGTACAAAAAGGCAAAAAGTGTGGCACTAGCTAGACCATAAAAAGGGCACTTGTTTACAATTTGATATTTGGAACAGGAGGGAAAGTTGAGCACCTCTTTATTCAACCGCAACTGGGAATGTGGCATTGGGTGACTCAATTTTTTTTTTCTGAAGTTTTGTGCATGTCCATAGAATGATTGTAAATGACCACAAAAGCACCACAAGTATTGATTTTGGAGTTATAAATAAGTCTTAGCAATTAGAATTTGCAAATATGGAATTTGTGAATAAGAAAGATCAGCTACATTATCATCTGTCATCAACAGATGACATTTGTTGCATAATGGTTCATAACTTACAAGGTATTTAACATATACTTTTCCTATTTTGAGCCTCACAGTGATAGATATTAATGTTTTATAAATAAGTAAACAGAAGCAAAGAGAGATTAAGTGACTTGTCTATAGTTGTATGGTGAGTAAAAAGTGATTCTGGAATTTGACTGTTCTGATTTTGAATATAATACTCTTTCCATTATATCATACTGTCTCATATCTATGCACATAATACAATACAAACTGGAGAAATTTGGTACTATAGTAGGCAATATACTTGATTGTTACTTAGGAAAATTAAATTTTTTTGGACTTTAAAAATTATAAAGCAATTGATAAGCTAACATTCATATCTTAACATTCTTTTTTCCTTGAACATAATCTTTAATTTTTTTCAGAGTAAAGTTGACTTTAAAATCTGAATACTTTAAAAAAATCTTTTCTAGCCTGACTTCTTGTAAGACCAAAAGAAATTGCTTCTTTTTACCCAGTCCAAGAATGGTAAAAGAAAAGATAAAAAAAAAGTTGTTTTTAAAAATCTGTGTATTTTTTAATCTACATAATATGAAACAAAACATTTGTAAGGAAAATATTTTAAGCTGACTAGGTTCATTTTCCAGTATTTAAAGCAAGTTTGGAGATTATATATATATATATTTATATATACACATATATACACATGTGTCTGTATGTGTATATATATATATATATATACACATGTATACATATGTTATCTGGATAGTCCATATAAAACAGGCAATGGGGATTGGGGAAATTGGGATCATGGGATCATATAATCACAGTCTATCTTTCTGTAACAAATATTTCCTTGAGGCATCATCTTTATATTTTTATCCTGTTAGACTACCATAACTTATGTACCCAGTTAGACTTCTCTGTGATGACTTCCAACCATATAGACCTAGGCATAACCTTCTTCTCAAAGAAACTATATTATATTTTCTGTAGAAACACTGATACTATTATTCCAGTCACTTTATTTCCTGAAATGTCAGTGTAAGTGACAGTGTGTAATATGGAGCAAGTCAATGAAATTAAATCTGCCTCAATTTTGTCATCCACGATATGGGTGTGACACTATGGAAAATAAAATCTGAAAATTATAGTCAAGGCCATGATCCTTAGGCAGGAACATAGGCTTACTACTAAACAACTGCTCATATTTCAATTCCAAAATTTTAATGTCATCTTAAACCAGATCCTCTTAATGAAATTAAGTGGAGAATTATCAAAGGAAAGCCCTGACCTTGCTTTCCTCCCATAAAGCAGAATGAGGTTCACACATCAGGTGGAGGGCTGTAGAATTCTAAGTTTTATAGACTTTGCAAATATTGGTTAAATAAAACAACTTTTTTTCTACCTTCTCCATTTCCTCCATAGCTCCACCAAATGAACGCCTCTACATCTACCACAACAGGAATCCTTCTGGCTCATCTTATTCAGCTTGTAGAATCAAAATTCAACACCTGTGTTTGAGTTATGTTTCAATTGATAACAGGTTTTCTCTTCCGAAGCAAATAAAACACATGGCATCTGATTCAGTAACAGCACACCCTCAAATATTTTAAATAACTTCTTGATTTTCATAATTCTGGCTACTTTAGTGCTTCCTTTTTTTCCCTACCTCAATTTCAAAATTACTAGTTATCATATGATTATTGTAAAGCTGTGCATTTTGCAAATCAACCTCAATTATTATTAGCGTTTGCTTTTTCAGCAGGAGAAATAAATTCCCCACAGTGGCCATTCATTTGCCTCTCAGCACGTTTGAATCCCTGAAGAAACTTGTACATACTTCCCCTTTGCTAGGAGAGAAGCAGTTGATTTTTTTCTCCTTTTTTTTTTTTTTAAATGTGGCAGCTAAAACTTGCAGAAATATATTTTGGGTTCCCAGGAATGTGAATTGTTTCACAGAAAAGAAAACCACTAGAGATTAGTAGGTAAGTATCTTGGGGGAGTAAGAAATCCAAACATTCCCAGTAACTTGCTGCACTATGCCCTCATTCATTCCCTCTGGCTACAAATACTTGGGGGGAAAGATGCCAGCCTATTAGCATTTCCAGGACTGTACATACATTCTTGGAAATACTCTCTCTTCCAGAGACAGAACTTCTGGAATGATCACAAGAAATGCTGGGTACAACTTTATTGGCTCTCTTCAGGGACCTGGGGGGATAGTTTCACAGATGCTCTCTCTGAGCCACCTCAGAAATCTCTGAAATGCTTGAGCATCTGTAGTTTTAGAGATGGTGTCATTAGTTGGCTTTCCTTTGCTGAAGAATCTTTGCAGAAAGTCTCCTGCCATAAAAAATGACAGTACTTATACCTTTCCTCCCATGGGATCTCTGAGGTCTTTTTTGCCACTGGATCAGGACAGTTAAAATTCCTGGCAATGCAAGCAATAACTGAAGTGAGGAGGATAGGAGCATCATATTCAATTGAAATAGCAGGGAGAGTTTTATGTGTGCAGTAGTGCCAAGCCTAGAGGCCTGTATTGGGCTACCCGAGTCTTTCTTACCTCACCTCCCGAGGTCTTCGGCTGGCCACGCCGGATGCACATATGAGAGAAAGGACGTTCCAGAGTCAAACAGGGGTTGAGCTTTATTACAGGGTTTCGGTTACAAGTGCAGGGGCTCTTCTTTCTTAGGACGAAGAGGGGGAGATTTCCTAAGAAGGCTAAGCTTAAGGGAATGGAAGTAGAAGTACAAGCGGGGGAGAGAGGGGGAGGGGAGAGAGGAAAGAAAAGAAGCGGAGCCCTACTTTTCTCTTTGGCTCCACACGTGCTAAGAGCTTTCTGGCTTCCTCAATCCTACTTAATCTTCAGCCACACAGTTTGCATCTCAATACCATGCTGTTAGGTAACTAGGTGTGCTCCAATCCGGGACGACCTCGAGGGCAGGGAGACTCCACCCATCAGGTATCTCCGGGGGAGAGGCGGAAATACCCGAGCTAGCCGAGCTAGCTCGGTCTGACCTTCTCGAACCCCCGCTGTTCATGGAGGGCCTCGTAAGACTCTAAGATTTAGAAGTCCCACTTTTACCTGCCCGAGACTGTCCACACGGAATTGAGCTTCCAGTCCCAACATATCCCCTTCTTTGTTATGCGCGGAGCGCACCTGGCTCTAGAGCAAACAGTGGCTGGAGGCTGAGTGGATTAGGAAGGCCTTTAGCATATGAGTACCTTACAACAAGACTTCATTCACACAGAAATCTGCAGCTAGCACAACTGACAAAGGGAGGCATCAAATAAAACAAAGATGAAACTAAATGGCTGAGTTACAACAGAGGAAGTGCAATCAACTAAAATCCCAAAGCATATTTTAAGAGAAGCAGGTGGTGTAGGCGCCTTACACCACCACTCCCTTAATCTTGCAAATGGATCTATACAGGTGGAAAATTGGTCACCTCCTCCCCACCCAAGTGTCCTGGGTTTGTGATATCAAAGTCCTCATTCAGCTGGCGAAAAAAGGATGCCTAGATGGGAAACTGTCAGCAGCAGTGTCTGCGGTTGTGATGAGGGCTGCTTCCTCTCTGGGCAGCAAGGTTAAAGCTGTCAGCAGCAGGCTCAGGTGGTGTATGATCCTTCTCCGGGGTCTCTGGGCTCTCCGGGGTCTCCGCCTCCTGCGTCTCCGTCGTCTCCGACCTCGGTTCCCACCTACGGATCCTTCTAATGGGAATCCACGCATTCCCTTTTCCTGTGGAGACACAAACATACCCTCGACCCCATATTAGTATCTTAAAATGTCTCATAGCTGGAGTAGTGTGTGAGCCTTTTGAGACATCTGTATCAAGCTCTGATTGTATTAGGCGACCTTTTCCCCTTCTTTGTTTAGCGAGGATCGCCTTTAAGGTAAAGATGATAAGAATGCATAGTGGCTCTTTACTTAGGTATAGCTGCTGCCAGGTGCTTACAAATGCTTCATTAACATCTGTAAGGAACCTGACTTTCCCAGATTTTTTCTTTTTAACAAACACAGGAGCATTCCAGGGTGCTAATTGCTCCTTAACCAATAGTTGTAGTGCCTGGAGTTTTTCTGGAGTCAAGGCCCAAATCGGGGTGTCTGACTTCCAATTCAAGGGTGGGGACTCCAGTGCAACTGCAATGGCCCTTACTAAAAATTTGATAGCTTCATCCCGAGGCGGCTCATAATGTCCCTGCCCCAGATGTTAAAACTAAGTCCTGCAATCACCAACGGCCATACGGTCCCTTGGCGATCCTCTGCCTCCCACTTTACTGGGTGCATTGTCTCTAAGGTATTTTGGCACCCTCCTATTCCCCACACTGGTCTCTGGCTTTCTTTAAGCTTCCAGTGCCTTAAGGGAAGGGCAATAGCTATGGGAAGCTGATCCTGGCCCCTCCCTGTACTTATTTCTTTCTGCCCAGGGGTAAGGCAGGCTCTAGCTAAGCTCTTCCAGTCATTAGGAGTCAGAACAAACTGACCGCTGAGAGTTTCAAGCATGGCTATAACAAAGGGTGAATTAGGGCCATGCTTGGTACAAGCCTCTTTAAGAGTCGCCACTCTCTTCCACTCTATGGGTATGTGGCTCCTCCGAACCCCACCGGGGACACTGGGGTCCGCTATTTCTAACACAGGAAATGTCCCTACATCTTCTCCATTCTCTATAGCCTTTCTTATTCCTTTTTCCAAACTGGACTGTGGCCCTGAACTGTCTGACCAATGGAGTAGGTTATAAGGAGGCGCGGAGGGAAGGCACGGCGTATTCTCCCCTGCCTCGCCTTTCCCATCCTCTAGATGGAGCTCCGAACCTATTTTTTCTCTACACTCCTTAACTTTCTGCTCGCCAGGGTTCTGCTCGCCAAGGTCCTCCCCTCCCCTCTCTCCGCTTCCACTCTTATTCCAATCCCGCCCTGGCCTCTCCGGCCCTTCCTTACAAAATTCTCGGAGGTCGTTTAACTCTATTGTGACCCCCGCCTCCCTGCCTTCCCTGTGAAGTTTCTCAGCCCAGACCTCCTGTTCCTCTGGCTTTATTACTGGCAATTGATTCCTCATCCCTGCCCTTTTCCCAGGGGTTTGGGAAGCTTCTCTCCCCTTTCTCTCCTTCCGAATCTAGGATTCGGGACTCGCTTCTTTCACAGCCCCTTCCGGGTGTACCCCAAAAGCACCCAGGATTATCTACGCTCCCAATCCCTGTTGGGACGCCAACTGCCAAGCCTAGAGGCCTGTATTGGGCTACCCGAGTCTTTCTTACCTCACCTCCCGAGGTCTTCGGCTGGCCACGCCGGATGCACATATGAGAGAAAGGACGTTCCAGAGTCAAACAGGGGTTGAGCTTTATTACAGGGTTTCGGTTACAAGTGCAGGGGCTCTTCTTTCTTAGGACGAAGAGGGGGAGATTTCCTAAGAAGGCTAAGCTTAAGGGAATGGAAGTAGAAGTACAAGCGGGGGGAGAGAGGGGGAGGGGAGAGAGGAAAGAAAAGAAGCGGAGCCCTACTTTTCTCTTTGGCTCCACACGTGCTAAGAGCTTTCTGGCTTCCTCAATCCTACTTAATCTTCAGCCACACAGTTTGCATCTCAATACCATGCTGTTAGGTAACTAGGTGTGCTCCAATCCGGGACGACCTCGAGGGCAGGGAGACTCCACCCATCAGGTATCTCCGGGGGAGAGGCGGAAATACCCGAGCTAGCCGAGCTAGCTCGGTCTGACCTTCTCGAACCCCCGCTGTTCATGGAGGGCCTCGTAAGACTCTAAGATTTAGAAGTCCCACTTTTACCTGCCCGAGACTGTCCACACGGAATTGAGCTTCCAGTCCCAACACAGTAGGATAGAAAAGTACTTCTCAGCCCCCTGGAAGGGATGATTCAATTGTTAAATCATTGAGTCCTCAGGGACCTTTAGAGGTCATCACCTTTACTCCTCCCCCTACTATTCCCCTCATATACCTTCACTAGAGCCACACTTGAAGAAACGTTCCTAGACATTTAAGAATGCAATCTATTTTAAAAGATCTCCAGAGAGAAAGATGCTACAGCAGCATATTTTTGTATGTGACAGTCCTCCATGCCAGGAAGTTCTTTCTCTCTCAAGTGTCTGTCAAACTGTATCTTGTTTCACTGGCCAATATTTAATTCATGACAGTTTACCAGTTAATTTGGGAATGTGGGCCAGTCTATAATCATTTATTAAGCATCTACTATGTCTCAGGTCTAATTTTTAACCCACATTCCATAAATATCACTCCAGTCTATGATGGTAGCATGACAGTATGGATGGCGTGGCAGACTAGGTAAGAGATGAGTTGGGTTCAAATCTTGCTTCTGATGCTTTTCGTGGAAAGGTGGGAAAGTAATTGATATATTTAGAGCTAGAAGGAACTAGTGACAATTTCCTTCAACCCCTTCATTTTAGAGATGAGGAAGTGAAGCCTAAAGAAATGAAATGGCTTGTTCCAGATGGTTTAGGCACACTTTGAACATAGATCTCTGATTCTCAATCAACCCTGAATTTTCCACTGTATCACCATGTGCCTAAATCAGCTCTGGAGGATTCATCTACTAAATCTCAAACAAGTTGTGTTCTCGTTTAGCGAAAGGTGTTCCCTACCCAGTTCATGAATTTATTTGTGCCTGTATCTCTAACTCAGAAGTTCTTAACCCTTTATGTGTCATGGACTCCTTTAGTAAAGTCTCTGCATTCCTCAGAATCATGTTTGTAAATGTATTAAATAAAATTATAGGATTTTAAAGGAAACCAAATGCATTGAACTAGTTACATATATGTGTGAACATGTACACATATACCTTATATACAAGCATATAATGTGTAGACATATATAATATATCCATATATAATGTGTGTATATACACATTCATACATACATATCTGTATATATACATATAAAACAAGCTCGTGAATGCAAATTGAAAAGCTTTACTTTGGTTCTAGAATTCTAATTGGCATATGACATAAAATTCTATATAAGTATTCAGTCTTACTCAGGGTTTAACCGTGAAAATTCATCCCACAATTTATACTCCACAACTCAGGTTCCCTCTATTCTATTTCTAGACACAGGATTAAAAGCTAGGCATGAACAGAAGCAATGAATATCAAAAGTGATGGCTCTGGAGTCCAAAAATGTGGCTTCCAAACCTGGTTCTAACCATAGTACATTATGCAAGTCACTTAATACCTCCATTCCTTAATTTACTCCTCTTTTAAGACTGGAGTTGGGGAGTGGACTGAATGACTTTTAAGATCCTTTTAAGATCTTAATCTAGGCTCTCTATCAACACCATTCAACTATATGCCAGGCACTATGCTTGATGAGAAATACAAAGGCAAAAAATTAAATTAAAAGCCTTTGTTGACGGGAAGTTTACATTCTGCCGAAGAAGGCAATATGTACTTAAATAGACTATTTGCAAAATGAATACAAGGTAATTGAGGGAGGGAGAGCACTAGCAGCTGGGAAGTTCAGGGGAAAGTGCATTTAGAAAGTAGTTCTTGAGCTGAATCTAGAAGGAAGTAAACAGGTTCAAGTCAATACATACTACCAAAGAAATAATTTCTTGGTGACTTAAAAAAAATCAAGTTCTTCTTCTGATGACATAACAACATAGATTACAGCCCCTGTATCTGCCCTTCTCTCCTTTGTTTGTTTGGAAGTGGGGAATAATGGGAAGTGGAATGAGACAGAGTATATTTAAATTGCAAAATTTCCTGTTATCATTTGCATTGACTCTTGGTTCAAAAAAAAAAAAAAAAAAAAAAGCCCAACAACTTACAAACAAACAAATGCTTGAATGGACCATTAAAAAAATTTAATCAACTTCAGTATTATAAACATGACCAGTGGAGGAAAAGTAAGGGTTCCAGTCTAAGAATTTGTTATTAAAAGAATGCTAAGAATGTCAAGCATAATAATGTTATCAGATTCATGTATCCTGGATAGCACTATTATTATTCCCAGAACTGAGTGTCTCAGAACTATATCAGCTTGTGCTTTTATGGATGCCCTTACATAGTACCTTCTGTTTCACACAATATCCACTGTTGCCATAATACTATCGATGAAACCCCAGCCTCTGACCTGTCACTAAACTAAAGGGCAAGGCAGGATGGCCATGGGGCTTAAACGGGATGAATTTGGATCCAGTCACTTTTATAAGCCTTGGATAAGCCCATTCAATCTCATTATTGTTTTTATTTGGGACTATCTTACCAATTGGCTACGCTAATTCAAACTAAACAGTGTACTGAAAAACCATTGGTGAACCAGTGGTATAAGAGGATGTAGTATGTCATCTAAAGAATCCCAGTATGTTTTCTGACATCATGTGACGAGCCATATTGCCCAGATGTCATCACACCTTGTGTGAAAAACCTGAAAATATCTTTTGTCAGTTTGATAATTAGCTTTTGTCTCTGTCTGTTTGCAGCTATTATCTTGTTGAACTGCATTCAGGAGACTAGGGATCGGACCATTTTGCTCTCACCCACATCTATTTTTAGATGACCTTCCATTATTGTTATGAATGGTGATACACATCTTTGCCTGCAGTTCAATATTCTCTTCCTCTTTCTCAAACATAGAGAGTGAATATTAAGTCCAGAACAATACTTATTGTAACGAGACTATCAGAATGACCAGCTGAGAAAAGGTATGAAGTGTCAAGAGATATTTAAAAAAAAAAATCCCTTATATTGTATATAAAATGATGAAGGTGCTGGTATTTGGAATATCCAAAAGTCATCCTCTTTCTCAATTAAAATTCATATATGACTCAAATTTCAAATCAATTCATAAACAAAATCCTTATTACTATTTCCATTTTTGTACAAGTATTCATGTTTTTAATCTTTTAAAATTATTATTCTTAAAGTTTTTGTTTTGATTTTTCCAGTCTGTGAACTTGTCTGGGAATAATTCAGTGATAGCCAATCATGAGATTTTATCTGGAAAATTTTCTATAAGGCAAAAATACAGAAGTTATCTCAGTAAGGAACTGATACAACCAAATATACTAATTTACATCTTCCCAAAACATGTGTTTGATGAAATATTAAGATAAACTGTGGTTCTGGCATATTTTGCTAATCTTAATTTTCCCACTGTTTTTTAAGGGAATTTTTCAAGTCAAAGGAAGTGAAACATACCAAGACTCTGACTCAATAAGGTTCAGGATTTGAGCAGGCCCAATGGGAAAACAATTACAGTTTAAAGAATAAAATGGTTTCCTTTAGGGAATCATTCTATAATCCTACAGATTATATTTGCAGAAAATTTAACTGATATTTAGCCTACATTTTCATTTTTCATATTTCCTTTTTTTTCCCAACAGGAATGAAACAACTGACAAACCTCACTGTACTACACATATACTTTAAAGGTCTCTTTTCTCCTAAATCCTTATCAAACAGGATGTGGTTACTTTTGGAATCAGAAACCAAACCTAATTTCATGATTCCAGAAGCCAGACAATCATAAAGTTATGTTTCATTTATACATATCCTCAATGTTTTTTTTTTTCTGCCTCAGATGTAATATAAATGAAATATTCTTTATTGATACACCCTTCTTCCTTTCTAAAGTATCCCTGGAAATAGCTCTCTGAGAAATCCCAAAAGAAGTGGTTATTCCAAAAGTTGTCACTGATATTATGATCTCATATAAATTCATAGTGGGAGGTAACATTCACATTCACCTTTCACTCTTTATTTGTTAGTCAATAAATACTGGACAAACCAATCAGGAAGGTCTATTTGGCACATTAAAGGAAAACAAACAAACAAACAATAACAAGCACCACAAAAACGTTCTGTCTTCTTAAGAAAGCGCTTCCGTTAAGTGATCAGTGGCAAGCTAATTAATTACATCCTCTTAAGGTGAGATCTTAAGACCTAAGTCTCTCTCTCTCTCTCTCTCTCTCTCTCTCTCTCTCTCTCTCTCTCTCTCTCTCTCTCTCTCTCTCTCTGTGTGTGTGTTTCTATCTCTCCTCTTCTCTTCCTCTCTTCAGTCTTAAAGAATATGTATATTTTGATATATATTTCCATTTTCTATATATAGAAACATCAGTGGTGCAGTAGAAATAGAATTGCCTCTGGAGTTAGAGGATCTTTGTTCCAGAAATCTCATCTGTAATGCCTTACTATCAGTGAAACCTTGGGTATGAACTTTAGTGTAAGCTTCCTTTAATTTATGTATCTATGATCTTATGATTTGAATATCCATATGAAGTTATTCTAATGTCACCCAATTTTTAAATTATTCTAATCATTTAATTGGTCCATCAATGTTCTTTTCATTGTCTTTTCTCCCATTCCTTAGTCATTCTGCTCTAACCTACAGGAAAGCTGTAGTCTACTTTAGTTGTTCATCATTCTTTTCTCTTTGGCCATTTATTTTCTTCATACTCTTCCTTGGTATTCTCATCCATTCCAATGAATTTAATTAATATTTTATGTAGATGCTCCCAAACTTCTGTATCAAGCCCCAAACTCTACCTTGATTTCAAGTCCCATGTATCCAACTGCCACTTAAACTTATCGATTCATATGTCACCTTCAATATATGCAAAATAGAACTCATCATCTTTTCCCCTACACTCTGTCTTCCTCTCAACTTTCCAAATCTTTTTTTTGCTGGTGGTACCACTATTCTATCATTCCTCTTGGGTTAGAACCCCACTCACCTTTTGCTCAATCTCTCACTCTCTACTTCACCTCTCATTTCCATCAAGTCTCAAGTACTTTCTACCTTCTCATTGTTTCTAATACCATTCTTTTTATCTCCACTCAGGCTACCACTAGAACTTTTTAATAGCCTCCTATTTGGTCCCTCTGCCTCCAAAGTCTCCTTTCCAATAAAAAAAATAACCTTCCTAATGTAGGTAGTACCATGTTATTTCCCTCCTCGAAAGGCTTCAGGGGCTCCCTTTCAATTAAAGGATAGAGGACCGATTTCTCTTCCTGGCATGTAAATTGATTAGTTTATTTTTTCAAGGATTTATTATCTAGTCTCTCATTAAACACTTTTTTTAAAAAAAAGTAAATAAAACCCTCATCATTAGCATGTGTAGCCTAGAAAAACAAATTCCCACGTTGGCCATGACCAAAAATTGATGTCTTGTTCTGCATTTTAAATCTATCATCTCTATCAGAAGATGAGTGACATGTTTCATCTTCAGAACTCTGGACTCATGGTTTATCATTACATTGATCAGTTCTAAAGTTATTTAGAGTTATTTACTTTTATAATGTTATTTTATAATTAGTTCTTCTTGCTCTGCTTACTTCACTCCACATTAGTTCATAGAGGTCTTTCCAGTTATCTCTGAAACTGTTCATGTTGTCATTTCTTATGGTACAATAAAAATATTCTATCACATTTAT
The DNA here is from genome assembly GCF_028372415.1 of Notamacropus eugenii. NCBI lineage: Eukaryota > Metazoa > Chordata > Mammalia > Diprotodontia > Macropodidae > Notamacropus > Notamacropus eugenii. The sequence goes on from NC_092876.1 coordinate 285,761,557, forward strand.
ATATCATAATTTCTTCAGTTATTTTCCAATAGGTAGGAACCTGTATGTCCAGTTTTTGTCAGCCTGACAATCTATCTTACCTATCCATCTTTTTTTTCACACTACTATCCTACATGCATTCTGTTCTAGCAAATCTAAACAAGTGGTTCTCTTATTGCTCTGTATAATATTTTGCCTCTATATAGATTCCTCAACTAGCCCAGCTGCCTATAATACCCTTTCATCTCCATCTGTTGGATCAAGCTCTTCCTCTGAGACCCAAATCAGATACCATTTCCTTAATGAAGATTTCTCAGATCTCTTCCAGGGAAAAATGGCCACTCTCTTCTTTGAGTTTACCTGGGCTGTTTTCTCCATAGCTCTCCTTTGTTTAGGCATTTTCTATTTTGCATCATGCTTATTTGTTTACCTTTCTGGTCTTTCCTAGTATCATACAACCCTCTTAGAGGTAGTAGATTGTGTTATATTTTATTTTTTTTGTTACCAATGCCTAGCACAATGCTTTGTCCAAATTATATGCTTATTAAATGCCTATTGAAACTAATTGAATTCAAATTATCATCTCCCAACATGCTTTTTTCATCCCCAGTATCATTATGATCAGAAAAGTCTTCCTCCACAAATGTGACCCCAGAAATTCTCACCAAAAGGAAAAAATACAAATGATTGCTGATGGATCTATTTGGGCCAAGGTAAATACTTTCTAAGCCATTGTTGTCTAAAAGATGGAGGGCTTCCCATTTATTGTAGGAACATCCTAAAACCCTATCTTTTTCAGGATAGTAATTTTTTTTCTTCCAAGGTCTTGCAATCAACCTGAAAATGTAATTGTCTCATGATAATGACTCTCAAGAATTGTTATAGCTTCCTGGTAGGCTAAGGTCAGGGGGCAGGGGTAGGGGAGGAGAGAATACAAAAAATGTTAGAGACCAGAAAATCACCAGTTACTTATTCCTTCCTCAGACTTCTGACCAGTAGACCACAGACCATGTTAGACAACACAGAAAAGAGAAGCTGTACACAACCAAATCAATCTTGTATTTTCTTTAATTGGCCTTTCTCTGTTATGGATAAGGTTCCTTCTATTAACTGTTAATGACCTACAGAGGTATTATTTCACTCCAGTACTGAACCTGAGAGGAGTCTGAGTCATGCAAGGTCCCTATTACACCCTAGAATCAGGAAGAGTTGAGTATAAATCCCTACTCTGAGGTGTACTCAGGTGCCCCTGAGTGAGTCACAATTTCTCTGTTCTTCCACTATGCCTCTTAAAGATCAAGTGTTGCAAAAAGGAATTGCTAATCTATATTTATAGAGAGAACTTCTAAACTAGGAGTTCTCCTACTGAAAACAGTCAGATCTGGAAAAAAAAATAAAAAACTTTTAAAAGAATTTATTGATTTAAGCCATGCTACTGACTTCCAACAGACTGACTGCAGCACCGCTCATCAGAATTTACAGGAATCATGGTGTCAATCACTTATGGTTAAATGGAGCTGGAGCCTACTGACTATTGGTCACATTAATGAAAATAACTAAAGAGTGTTAGGCGTGTGGCAAATATAGACCATAATTAACCAATGCCCATCTGAAATCATTATTTAGATTACAATAAAATAGCCTTTATATGGGCCCTTGTCGTACATTGCCCAAGGCAGCTCATGATAAAAATCAGTACAGTCAACACAATAAACATAACAAAATATTTTTAGAAATCATTTTTAAAGCAGAAATTATTATAAAAATGGAAATGAGCTAGAAGCTAAATTCTTGTATAATAGCAAGTTGTATGAAGAGAGTTAGTGTACTTCAAAAAATAACCACATTCCCATCCATAAAAACACAGGAAATTAGAGAAGAAATGCTGCTAAAGTGGCAATAGTAAATTACCAGTGGAAAGGTAGGGTCATAGAATCATAAGTTTCAAGCTGGAAGAGATGTTAGAGATCATCTAGTTAAGCCCCTCATTTTATAGATGAAGAAACTGAGGCCCACACATATTAACTGACTTGAGCAAAGTTACACAGAACAAGTGGCTGAGTTATTATTTGAACTCCAGTTCTGTGCTTCCCAGTCAAGCATTCCCAGTTTAGTGACACTTCCAACTGCTCATTAGTCAAATCTTATATACTACTGAGGTTGTTCAATTGTCCCATTATACATATAAACTCTGACCTCCCTTCTGTACCCATTCCCTATTTTCTACTTTATTTTCTTCAAATACAGAGAAAAATAGGTTGAAGATAAAGGAAAAAAAATAAGTCAGGAAATATCCCGACCCTGTAAAGGATTCATTGATCCCAGGGGACTTAGTACTATCTTAGTCCATATGGGAAAAGTATCTGGAAAAAAAATTGAATGGCTCAAAACCAACCCCACCCCCCCCAAAAAATAAAACAACCAATTATGAAAAAGAAAAAAAACACATCAAAACACACCTCTTGCTATTCTTAAGTCTTCCAACTTAAGAACAGACTCTACAACCTCAAAATTTATAGGGATATCATGGGAATTCTTCTTTCTTGTACCAATCAAGTAGTTCTCAGACTTTATAACATTTAGGTTGAGAATAAAGCAGTATTATTTGTGCTTCTGTCCCACAGCACTTCAACAATGTATGCTTGAGTCATCACCATAGTCCTCCATATATCCTGACACCAAAGTTCAGGATAGGACCTCTTCTTCTTTCTTGTCTTCCATCTCCTGTCAGGTGTGCTGGGATATTCAAATTACTAGGAACATCTAGACTGGTGGAAGTTTAGGACCAGATTCTATTGTTGATGATTGATTGATTTACTCATGTTCCAGTTATAAACTGACAGGTCTTTGTTTTATTTTTACATTATAATCAGCATAGGGGCAGGGGTAGGGACAGAGGCTTGAACAGATGTAGATGTAGACCAGACCTAGGAAAAACTGCAAAGTAGTTGAACCAATTTGACTTTAGTCATCCAACAAGATTTTATTTTTTGGTAGGTTCCTCAACCCCAAGATTTGCCATAGAGTACCCAATGTCCTCATGCTAATCTATGGCTATACAAAATGCCACACAAACTTCTTGTCAATGGCGTTACCCCATTGAGTACCTCCTTTTCTATAAAGTAACAATAGCATTAATAACAGTAACCTGTCCTATGTCTCAGTCCTTTAGATCTTGCCAAGTGATTGTACTAGAGATTATGAGATATGGTAGAAAAATATAATCCAGTATATATCCATTCAAAATATCATTTAGATTCAGGCTACCTGGCTTTAAGTGTCAGCCTTGCTATAAGCTATGGAACCTTGGACAAGTCACTTCAATTCTTTGAACCTCAGTTTTCTCACATATAATATGGCGATTTTAAAATTTATACTACCTATCTCACAGGATGATTGTGAAGCAAGGGATATGAATAGACAATGGGCCTGAAATGTCATTGCTATAGGGAATTCCAAGGTGAGGAAAGTCTCTCTATTAATGAAGAGTGAAACTGGATCTGCATTTTTTAGTCTTAGAGAGTTGCCTAGAACTTTGAGAGATTAAGCAACCTGACCAAGATCACTCAGCCAATGTCAGAGGAAGGACTGAATCTAGGTTTTCTTGGCTTTAAGTTTGGCTACGCTAAACTGTACTGTCTCTGTGAAAAATAAAAATATTGTGTGAATACCTATTGGTCATAGTTAACTGATAAATTAAAGTAGGGTATTAACCCTTTCAGGAAACAACTGATTGTCATGGCACATCAATGTTTTTAATCTAAAGGAGTAAAGAAATAATTTCAGGGTCAGGTGACTGAATCAGATAATTTGAAGGAGTAGATGCGTTCTCTGCCTTCCAAAGCCATTTTGTCTATCCTTCAACCAACTCCAGTTGAAAACAAATATATTTTAGGGGGACAAGAAAGGATATTTTGCATAAGTAAAATGCAGATTGCAGACAATAGCTATGTGAGTTCTAAGACTAGCCCAGATAGGGAAAAAGTCTTGTATATTATTTCATCAATGATTCATATTCACCTGGATGAAATTTTGAGAAATCATTTCTTAGTAATATTTTCAAATCAAACTCTATAGTTTGTAAAAAAAAAAAAAAAAAAGAAAAGAAAAGAAAAGAAAAAAAGCTATGCAATGTCCTTTGATAAAAAATAGGCTTAAGAAAATATCTTTGCTTATTTTTGTTTACTCTTCTGTAGTCTTGGATTTTTGTAATTAAATTCTTCCTATGTGGACAAGGATAGAGTTTGTTCTTTAAATCCTAGTAAAGAAAATGCACTTGGTAGCTTTGGATTAGAGGACATAAGGTAATTTTCTAAGCAAGGAGCTGATGCCCAATTCATGAGGAGGCGGTGTGATCCAAAGTACCAAGCCACATGGACATGAACAGATCTTTCTCCACGTGTCCATCACAAAAACACACAAATGAGGAACAGGAAGAAGGTGTCCCCAAAGGAGGACAGGAATGATCCCACACATATGACAGATTCAGAGAGTTCAGAATGGAAACTTGTCCAGATTAGTCAGAAGGAAAAATAAACACCACAGTAATTCATTATATCTATCTATCAATCTATCAATCTTTCTATTCTATCATCTCTCTCTCCCTCTCTCTCTCTGTCTCTCTCTCTCTCTGTCTCTCTGTCTCTCTCTCTCTCTCTCTCTCTCTCTTCCTATATATATATATATATATATATATATATACATATAAAAGACATGCATATGTCAGTGTGTGTATTATATAAATATATGTATATATAATATGACACACACATATATTCACCAATGCTCAAGAAGTTAGACTTTATAATTCAAATTCATTTAAAAAGCTATTTGTTAAATGCTTCCTATAAGTAAATCACTGAGTTATACTCTGAAATACAATTCAAAATAAGTATGAGATGTTGTTCATGCCCTCCAGGAACTGAAGTTACCAAAGTTAAACAAAAGTATAATGTGTTTGTCCTTCGTTGCCAAAGAAGATCATGCCATCAGAGAAACAATGATATGACTTGAACTTGACTTTGTTTTGAGTGAGGGAGGGCTGTGTAGGTCACCAGCCTTACTTCTCCTCCCAAGCCATCTGAATCCAGTGACCAGATATTCATCAGGATGACTGGAGATGACCCAGGATGAGGCAGTTAGGGTTAAGTAACTTGCCCAAGGTCACACAGCTAGTGACTGGTCCAGTGTCTGAGGTGAGATTTGAACTCAGGTCCTCCTGTCTTGTGCTCTATCCACTGCACCACCTAGCTGCCCACAAAAGTGTAATATAAAATTATTGAAAATTCATATGCTAAGTCCCTGAGGAAATCACAAGGAAGGAATCTCTGTGGCTTGGAAGATACTGGAATGGAGATTTGATTAACTTGACCCTGAAGTATAAGTAGGTTTTAGATAGGAGAAAAAAAGGGCAACCTAGATACAGAAGAAGAAGGAGGAGAACTAGCTTAAGTAAAAGTTTGGAGTAAGGAAATAATGTGAAATATTTGTGGGATGGTGAATAGACTTGTATAGGCAGAACTGAGAATTCACTAGAGGCTCTAGCAGAATTTAAAGTTACAAAGGTACAGGGGGAGCAGGTTATTGACAGCCTTGAATTCTGGGCAGAGGGTCTTAGACTGTATTCTGTAGGCCTGCCCTGATGTTTGGGAAAAGGTCTGATGACAATATAAAAATAAGTGATTTAAGAAAACTAACACGAATGTGAAAGATAGAGTAGTGCAGAGGGTACCTTGGGGAGAATAATTAGTAGGCCATTGTAAGTTATCAACTATGAGGTGGGATCCTGGTCTTCCATGATACAATAGGACTTCTAAAAGCCTAATTTGACAATATTTTATCTCTAATTAGATGTGTAAAATGAAAGAGATGAAAAGTACTAAGAAGCAAATTAAGAACCATGCAATTGATAGAAAGTGAGAGATTGGGAAGGAGAATCAATTTTGGGGGAAAGATTATGGATTAAATCTCACCTACAATGAGTAGAATGCAATGAAAGATTGTTCATACAGAAATATGTTCCAGGCAAATGAAAAATTTTGGATCCAAGCCTGGATAAATGAACTGAGTCAATATTAAGATTTAAGCGTCATTATCAAACAGGTGAATTGTGAAGTTAAAGACAAATCAGTTCACTAAGAAAAAAGTTTAGACAACAAGTGACTTAAAGACCAGGCTTTAGTGAAACCCTGAAGTTAGGGGCCAAAAAGAAAATCCATCAAAAGATGTATCCAAAATTCATCAGACAGATAGTAGAGAAAAATCAGTATAGTTCCAAGGGAGAAGAAAACTCCAAGAAGGAGATGATATCAAATGTTAACATTGTTCAAGGAGAAATGAGAAGGGATTATTTTATTAATTTGTCTCCCTTACCCCTGTACTGAAAAAAAAAAAAAAGAAATCCTTAGTGAATGTCAAGAGTATCATTTTGATAAGACTTTTAGAGAGAAAGCACAATTATAAGGAATTAGGAAGTGAATGACTGATGAGAAAATGGGGGCGGGGGTAGGTATAGACAACTTCTTGAATAGATTTTCATTTAAAGAAAAAGAAAAATAGAAGGCTTAGAAGTGGGTACCTAGAGAAGGAAAAATTGATACAATTCCAAAATATCTAGATGAAAATAAATTAAAAATTCATTTAAATGAGCAAATATTTGATTACATGATGTCAAATAGTTGATATATGAAAATATCCAAATGAGTGACTGAATTTTTAATTACAAATTCATTTGACATTTTATGAAGTCAGCTATAGTTCTCAATGCGGTAACTAACATGTAGTTCATTTTCCATATGTACATTTCCTGTGTGCATGTATAATTAAAATATTAGAATCAACTTTCAACTTTGTACATATAGATTATCCATATACTTAAATTCCAGAAAGGCTTACTCCAGTCACTGAGCAAATATCCTGGTATTTACCTGGTATATGCTGTCTCTCCTTATAATCAGTTTGTGGTATGCTAAGAGAATGTAAGCCAATTTTAATATAAACTTAGCCAAAACATAATTAGGTAGTTAAATCTGTTGGGAATAAAAGTCACATATTTTGAAACAAAATAGAAGTAAGTATTGAAGACTACTCCATGTAACAGGATGGACTAGTTGATATAGGCTATGCTGCCTTCTTTGCTGTGTATCTACATGGAGGTTTCTGACGCTGTTTCCAGAATTTGTGGTAGTATGTAAAGAAGGAGCCATGTGCCCTAACCTTGATTCAGTGTATTCTGTGATATTATTTTGTTGGTTTACTGAATAAGAATAGTCTCTTAATTGACTGCTAAACTAGAATTGAGTACACATACAAAGACTCCAATGGAAAAACTCTTTCTCTGCCTGAAGGCTTTGGAGCAAACCAGAGGAAATGCTAGAAATCTCTGGCTGAATAAACCCACTGAGACTTGGTCTTCGTGAGGTCATGAATAAATGAATGAATGGTGCTTTTGTGTTATTCTTTATCCTTTAATGTTTATTCTTTAATGATCTTTGATGAATGAGCGTCAGAGACAGAATGGAACAGGTTGTGACTGATATTATGAGTTTCAAATGGTGAAAGAGTCACTTCAAGGCCCAGGGATAGGAATGGAAAGCAGTCTTCCATTAGCCACATCAACCAGTCCTGAAAAGAAGCCATCCCCAAAGAGTCACGTTGCCTGACTAACCCAACGGTGAATACTCTGCTGCTGAGAGCTAGGAATGACTTCTTTATTAGCTAAGCTGAATCCAAGAGTCAACTTGGGGAAGGAAGGTTTTGTTGTAACTATTTTTAATTTTGAGATCACTATCTCCCGGGTGAGAGGTCAGTCAATAAATCAGTCAGCAAGCACTTAATAAGCACTTATTATGTACTAGGCACTGTGCTAAGTGCTATGAAAACAAGTAGAAAGAGACAAGCCCTGCCCTCATGGAGAAGGGGAAAGATAACACGTAAAAGAAGGGTGAAAATGGGCAAGGTGATTTGCAACGAAGGGGGATTGTTAGATAAAGCAGAGTGCCTCCTGGAGAGGAAGGAAACATGGCTGGTCTGGGCATGCTTTTTTGAATGGAGATTCTAGGAGAAGCCATCGAATCAGAGGCAGAAACATGGAAGGGAGGGATGCATCCACCATGTGAACCCCAGGGCTAGAGTGAGTCTTTGGAATAAAGAGTAGATAAATGCTGGAGGAAGTCTGGAGAGGCTCCAATTTTCTTAGATTTCTGTAGTTTGAGTATTGCTATGTCTTCTCAGTAAATATTCTTTTGTAAAAGCTAATTGATATTAATTAGTTTTCAATAATAGTTAAGAGACATCAGCTGGACAAGTTATATTGAAGTCATATTCCTTAGTTAGATGAAATTGGGGGAACACTGACTGGGGATCAGTAGTAGAGAGGGAACATCATGACTGAGGACTTGTGAGCTATGGTATTAGAGAACTCCAGCTCCTCAGGTTTGCCCAGTTAAAGCTTTATGCTAGATGGAGCTAGGTGAACCCCAGGGACTTGATCTCTAGGCTAAGTGTGTGTTTAGGAACTCCAGAGGCTCTATGTGTGCTATGTCTGTTTTTAATTCTTTATGACTGTTCTTGACTTACAGTGAGAGCTAATAAATGGTCATAACTATCACTCAAGAGATTGGGGTAAGGAAGGCAGGATAGCCCTAAACAAACTTATCAAGTCAGTGAAGTGTGTTTTTGATTCCCCTACCCCTCCAAACACACTAACAATTTCTTTCTTTTTATTGACTTTTTCCTTTTGGTGCTTTAATTCTGGACCCTAGCCTACTGTTTCTCCCACTATAATAAAGGTCCACACTATACCCCATCTTGTTTTCCCTATATTTTAGACCTGTCCTATCCACTCAATCAAGATTTATTTGTCTCATCTCCCTATCCCTCAGGGCTCTGCTCTCTGCTTGATTAACTAATTTGATTAATTAATCCATGCAAAAATATTAATGACACTAATAGATTGATTTGTTACCCCTCTCAGGTAAAAATATTTATTTTAACAGGTTTTCTTATAAACTATGTCTTAGAGCAAAAGAATGCTTATAATGTTGTTAATTTCAGGTACCATAATAATCTGCTGGAGAACTGTTGTTTTGGGATTTTTTGTTTGTTTCTATGTTTTTAACAATTCAACACTTTTTTGAATCTCACCTCCTAGATATTTTTATCTGTGTTTGGGGGTGGGGGAGGGGGATGTTCATGTATTTACAGATTCTAGCAAGATTTCCAGTCAGCTTTTTACCATTTGTCTGTTCTCTTTGACCAGAGACCATGCCTGGGGTCTTAACCCTTTCAACTCCACAGCTTTCATTTTCCTCTCTCTAGATTGGCTCTAATTATACTTTACTCCCTGTCCAACTTCTTACCAGCTAGCTCCTTTGCTGTCATATACAGATTTCCAGATGCAGCTCCTCCACTCATTCACTTTTAGTCCGGGAACGTGATTAATTCAATACCACCTTTACTAAGGACATGCCAATATACTCCTCTGTATCTCCACTCACTGTCCTCCTAAATTCCAAACCAACATTTCCTTCCCTAACCACCATTCTCCTCTATAGATTGTGGACTCCTATTGTGCAAAATATAAGATCCTTGAGGTCAGTGATCATCTTCCCTTTGATTTTCATATCCCCAGCTCAGAGCACAGTTTTTGACATGAAATAAACGATTTTTATTCATTCATAATAGGTTTTTAATCAATGTTAACTGAAATGACATAAATATCTAAAAAATAAAGTTAGAATAAAGTTATTTTAGAAACTCATAAAACTCTACAGAAAATATCAAAGATATGTTCTTAGAGAGCACCGAACAAAACAGCCCTAAGACAGGATTGTAGTTTGAGAGCTTGAAGGGACTTTAGAAGTCTCTACACTGGCTGCCCAATACCAATAATTCAACACCTCTCAAACTGCCAGGCCAAGAAAGAATACCCTATTTTGTTATTTACTAGGGATGTTCATCCCTCTAGCAGGGTTGGGGAACCTGCTAGCTCCTTGGGTATGGCCTTTTGACTGAGTTCAAGTTTTACAGGACAAATTGTTTTATTAAGGGGATTTGTTCTGTGAAGCTTGGATTCTGTCAAAGGGTCACATTTGAGGACCTAGGGGACCACATGGGGTCTCAAGGTTGTAGGTTTTCCACCCCTGCTACAGACTGTACTCTGTGGGGTTCCCTCTGCAATGCCCCCAGAAATCTCTTCACCTAGAAGCTCATTGGTCTCACAACTTCACTCATTGGAAATATGTTCTGTCCCTGTGGTGTCTCCCTCTGAGTGTTGTATTCCTCCTAGAATCTTCATTTTAAAGAAGAGGCCCAGGCCAGCCAAGTCTTCTTTCCTCTCCAGAGTGTACTCCTAACTATTCTTTTTATTATAACTATTGATAAGTTATTATAACTGTTATTTCCCATGTCTTCAGGCTGAGTACCTTCATCTGTCCTCCTTCCTCTGCTTTTCATCTTTCTTTTATGAATTGCCTTCCCCTATTAGAATGTAAGTTCCTCAATGAAGTGACTATCATTTTTCTTTCTGTTTGTCCCTCTATTTCCAGGGTTTAGCACAACCCCTGGCACATAATAAATGGTTAATGAATATTTACTGACTTGTAGTTGATTTGATATAATCTAGAAAAGAACAGCCATGAGGAGGGCCAAGAGACTGCATTAGCAGGTAATTCTAATAAAAAATTTAGAGTAGGAAGGAAACATAGAGACCATCTAATCAAATACCTTCATTATATATATATAATATATATGCATATATATATTATACATATATATCTTGTTTTATATCACCTGTATTTCATAATATCTCCCTCTCTATTCACTGTCCCAGAGATAAAGCCTTTATAAGAAAGAATAAGAGAGGTCTTGATAACAGACAGACAGACAGACACACACACACACACACACACACACACACACACACACAGAAATAGACACAGAGATTCATCAAAACTAACCATGTTAAAAAAAGGTTAAGATTATATAATTTCTCCACCCATCTCTTCCCCCTCCCCAACTACTACAAAACAATGAGAGAAATCATTTTGATATTTCAGTCTCTTCATTGTAGTCAAGCTTTCTTGGTATATTTTTTCATTTAACAAAAAATGATACTTTTCTCGCACCTATACCTGTCTTCCCTGTAAAATGAAAAAAAAAAACCTTTGTAACAAACATGCATAATCAGAGAGCACAAATCACTGCAAAGGCTATATCCAATCTCTGTATATAAATATTTTGGTGGATAGGTGCTTTCTTTCTATGATTAGCATCCTGTATTATAGCATATAGTATATTCTTAGGAATGGAGTCATTGGGTCAATAGATACCAAGCCTTTCATTTTGAAGAAACCAAGGCACTTAAAATGCAATGATCTGGCAAAGGCCATACAGGTAGTAAGGGGCAGAATCAGTATTTGAACTCAGGTCTTCAGACTCCTCTTTCTACTCTCTATCATCATCTATATTTCTACTCTCTATCATTCCTCAACACAATCTGAAATCTCCCATCCCCAATGTGAAGAAAGACACAGAACACCTAAGTTCAAACTACAGTCAATGACTTATCCGGGTCAAATTAAACCACTAGACAGCAAGAGTACATTATTATAAAAATCCTTCCACAATTGGAGAACTTGGGATTTTTGTCAGTGAGAGTATTTATTATCTCCCCCAATGAAAACTTCAACTTGTTAATAACTTAGTAGACAGTTTTTTGAGCATCACGGTAGAAAGAAATGTCATTCCATGTTTAACCTGGTAATTGGCCTCTCTGAATTTAGCTTAGTACTGAGATAACAAACATACATTTCACCACCATGTCCATACTCTGGGATGCTTGAAATGATTATAGGAGTGGGGAGAAAAGGATCCTATGTCCAATTAAAAGGTAAATATGATTACCAGTCAAAACTCCTTAGGATAAAAATAATCCAGTTTCTGTTAAGGGTTAATTATGGTTGTCAAATATGTTTTACCTATTCCTGATATTTCAAAACAACTACAGAAATATGACTCATTACAGAGTTGATAAATCTCAATAAATATGATTTAAGACTCAATTTGTATTAATTGAAACACAATAAAGGCTTATTAAATATAATTAAATCTTTATTTGTGACACTTATGTGTAGCTAGCAAATCTTTAATCTCACTTTCTCTGCAAAGATTTGACTTTGAAACATGGGAACTGAATGTGAAAAGACCAAAGGTGTCATTAACGGATGCTAAGATACTGGCTGGGATTCAGTGGAAAGGCATAAAATAGACAGGGGCAATTTGGGATATTCTTTACAAATATTAGCAACTTGAAGTGGTTTTTTTGTTTGTTTCTTACAAACAGGGATATCATTCTCTAAATTCACTCTTTGATGCCTCATTGGAGTATAGAAGTGATCTGGTGTCTTAGAAGCCAAGATTGAAAGACTTTAAATATAAACCTAGTGACAGACTGCATGCCTACTGGTTCTTCAATGACCAGCCTAAGTTAATGGAGGTTTACTACCAGAAAGCTGGTCATGTGGTGTGGTCTTTTCTTTCCTTCCTTCCTTCCTTCCTTCCTTCCTTCCTTCCTTCCTTCCTTCCTTCCTTCCTTCCTTTCTTTCTTTCTTTCTTTCTTTTTCTTTCTTTCTTTCTTTCTTTCCTTCTTTCCTTCTCTCTTTCTCTCTCTCTTTCTCTCTCTGTTTCTCTGTTTCTCTCTTTCTTTCTTTCTTTCTTTCTCTCTCTCTCTTTCTTTCTTTCTTTCTTTCTTCCTTCCTTCCTTCCTTCCTTCCTTTCTTTCTTTCTTTCTTTCTTTCTTTCTTTCTTTCTTTCTTTCTTTCTTTCTTTCTTTCTTCCTTCCTTCCTTCCTTCCTTCCTTCTTTTCTTTCTTTCTTTCTTTCTTTCTTTCTTTTTCTTTCTTTCTTTCTTTCCTTCTTTCCTTCTCTCTTTCTCTCTCTCTTTCTCTCTCTGTTTCTCTGTTTCTCTCTTTCTTTCTTTCTCTCTCTCTCTTTCTTTCTTTCTTTCTTTCTTTCTTCCTTCCTTCCTTTCTTTCTTTCTTTCTTTTTTTCTTTCTTTCTTTCTTTCTTTCTTTCTTTCTTTCTTTCTTTCTTTCTTTCTTTCTTTCTTTCTTCCTTCCTTCCTTCCTTCCTTCCTTCCTTCCTTCCTTCCTTCCTTCCTTCCTTCCTTCCTTTCTTTCTTTCTTTCTTTCTTTCTTTCTTTCTTTCTTTCTTTCTTTCTCTCTTTCTTTCTTTCTCCAAAGCAACTCTGACAAGGAATGAAAGGTTCACATTCAATATCAGGAAAGTAGTCATTGTTGTGAAATCATAGATCTATGGAAGTAATGAAATAAATAAGAACATCTGAAATAAATATTAAAAGTATATAAATATATAGGGGAGAAAAGTCATTTTTAAACATGCAGCATGGAGTTTAAGTTGATATACTTAATCTCATGACTCAGGCTAAATACTGCCTCCCTCCTACATCCATATAATTCCTATAATTGACAGAAAGGTGTTTCACATTTATTTTGGTAACTAACTAGGTGAATCCTTGAGTCAGATGTAAGGGCTCATTTCCCTCTACTCAGACAATAACATAACCAGAATAACAACTTCAATGATAATAATTGTATTTACTATTATATATTTTGTATTTGTATTTACTCATCTACATACAAATGATCTTGGCTCTGGAGCTAGAAGGGATTTCAGAGGCACTCTAGGTCATTTTACAGCTTCATTTTATAGATAAGGAAATTTGAGTCTAGGAAGTTTAAATGATCTCCTCAGGTTTACATAGGCAGTGCCCACAAGAGGTAGAATTTGAATCCAGGTTATATAACTCTAAATTCATTGCTCTTGCCACTGTACTTACATGTTCTAATTCCTTAAGGAGTATTTCATTCTCATCTCAATGTATAACAGCCAATCAGAGTTTTAGCACATAGAAGGTGCTTAATAAATGTTTGTTGATTTGAACTGAATTCATCACCTCAGAAGTTCGTATCACTTGACCTGTGGAAAGGATGCATATTTGGTTAGCTTACTTTAACCATGAGTAAAATATATCCACACCCATCTAAACTACAAACAATATAAAGATAAGGAGAAATAACTATTCAGTTAGTCATATCTGATCATAATAAAAGTCTGATTTAAAAGCTTTATTCAGTTCTAGAAAATGAACAGGTTTTCCAGGCAGAGTTCTTAAGATAGGAAAACAGAGTGGAAGTTTAAGCGATATTTAGCTGTGAAAAGTTTAGAGTTCACAGTGATAGCAAAGCGACTAATAAACTGTCAGGGTTTATGAGTCATCAAAATGTGATTTGGGAGCATACACCTCTCCATACTGATGTCTGAACATATAGCAACAACTGAGACCTAAATGAAACCCATCAAAATTTCAGAAAGTATAACAGTGTATGTCTCCACAAAGTCCTACTCCTATGTGTCATCAGTACATGAAGGTGACTTTAGGTTCCCAAAAGCTATGGTAATGGGGAGCAAGCATCAGCAGGTTCTCACATTCTGGAAAGACTCCAGATGGGTCCCTTCCTCACACCTTCAAATAGATTCAATCTATTTTTGTTTGTTTTCTGTTTTCTGAGAACTAACTTAACTAGGTATATAAAAGAGTACAACAGCAGTAGGCTGGCCACAGGTGATTAATTCCTTGACCATGGAAATCCATGAAACAAAGAAAGATGCAAATCAGCCCTCAGGACTTTATGGCCACTTTCCACTGCAGTGATGGTGTTGGAGTGGCAGAAAAAATTGCTGAGGTTGGTAAGAGTTATAGTTTTTAGAAAGTCAATATAATCTAAGTTGACTATTCATATTTTAGATAGAAGAATCTTGTCTAGTAATTAAAGTGGATATTTTGATAGAGGACCTAAATCAAATCCATATATTCTTACTATAAAAGAAAGTAGAAAAGAGAAGTAAGTTGTAACTACATAGAACAGCTCACAACTACTCCTCAGGGAGAAGCAAATAAAATATTTGGCAAAGTGGATTTTTATCATATTCTCAAAGGCAATACAAAATATTATTTCATGTGAGAGCTGAAATGCAGCTGCCTCTAAAGAAGGAAACATGATTATCACATGAAAGGCAGTGAAAAGACATATGGTGGGTGTGAGATGGAACCTTGAATAAGAACAGGAGTAAAAGGTGTCATTAATGAAATGTATGATAGGAAGAAACAATAGGCTGATCATATAGTGAGACCAAGAGATTACACAGGTACAAAGCCAGAGTACTCCACTTTGGAGCTCTATGTCAGAAGAAATGAAAAAGGACTACAGGATGTAGGGTAGACTCTCTGAATCTAATCCTTGGGATGATATAGATAAGAATTGAATCAGATAAGTAGGCATGGATGGGTTGAGATTAGCCAAATCAATGTGATTGCAGACCCATTTGAGTATTTGGAAATGCACGTAGTGAAAAGGAGAGCTGACAACACTTTTCTAATAAGATTTTTGTCTTCCATAATTAATGACTAAAAAATCCAGAAAATTACAGGGAAAAAATATGTTTATTTGGTGTTTGGACTAACTGAAGAATAACTTCATTTACCAATTTCACAATTAGCCTATGCCTAAATTTAAAATAATTAATAATCCTAATATTCTTCACGATGACACTCCAAGAAGGCATTTAGAGATGTTGAATGAAATGGTGCTAAAGGAGATCATGAAGGTAAAGAACAAGTGTCTGTCAGTCTATCAGAAAGACAGCCAGATAAATCTGCAAGTCAACAGTATTTAAAATTTCACTGAGTGGATGTGCTTTTTCATGAAGAAAACAAAATGAATCAAACAAAACTAAAGCTAATATGGAAAATATTAGAGTCCACATAGGGCATTAGACAGTCCAGTAATATTTCATGGTTAGCAGAGTTAAAGGCAGCTGAGATATCTAATAAGACGAGAACAGTCAAAGACCCTATTTCAGAGTTAATAGGCAGATCATTACAAGCTCTGACCAAAGCAGTCCCCATACTGACCTAATCAAAATCCAGAATGAAAATTATCATAAAGTGCATGATGAACCAATTAGCCTGGAGCTGGGTTGCTTCTATCTGCTCAAGTATCTCAGCTGGGAATGGTAAATTAAAAACTAAAAGGAAATGATGGGAAAAAGCAGAAGGCAGTGGCAGAAGCTTAAATTCTGGGCCCCCCACGCAAAAATTGCAGAAAGTGTTATCTTATCCTTTCCTTATGGTTTAACAAGCAGATGTCCATCACGGAGAAAAGGGAGCTTTTTCTTCAGTAAGAAAGGGGCTAGTTGGGCAATGTTTCAGCCTAAGCTGTTAAAGGGAATTTGAATCCTATAACTAACTAGTAAGAGTTCACATATTCAGTATAGTTGTGTTTCATAGCCCGTTTTCAGTTATATCCTAAAAAGAAAAAAATTGGATGAGGAATTACCTACGACTAAATTCCTGGACTTGGGAGTGTTGGTAGACTGTGGTTAAAGGGGAATGAAAAGCAAGAAGGGAAGGTGCTAATCATTAATCATTCTGGAAAGTAGGTGAATTGAGCAGTGAATCTTCTAGGCCAAGAGTGTTTTAAAAATTCCAGAACAAATATAGCCAAATGAATGCAAGTGGGCTTTGCAAGTAATCACCTTGGGAAATGATGAACTTATGGCAACAATTTTGCTATTATCCAAGACTATTTGGAACCCCATTTAGGGCTTGCTTTCAAAAGTAATTTATAAATAATATGGTAATCAGACTAGCTATTTTATTGCTATATTTTTTTTTTGTTTTAATTACCTCAAAAAAAAAAAAAGTATTCCCCTAAGCTTAGGCACCCATCTTATCTATCAATGCCTCCAAATAGCTTTTGACTCTTTCTGAAAATCAGAGTTCTGCTCAAGGGATCAATAGAGCATATTCAAAAAGTATTTGCCTCAGGCTCTGAAAACAATTGCTGAAGAGCAGTTCCCAGAATAATTTGAGAACACCAGCATCCTCATATGTATGACCTCTCAAGCTGACTTTTTTTTTGGAGGGGGAGGGTAAGGCAA
The DNA here is from genome assembly GCF_028372415.1 of Notamacropus eugenii. Classification (NCBI taxonomy): domain Eukaryota; kingdom Metazoa; phylum Chordata; class Mammalia; order Diprotodontia; family Macropodidae; genus Notamacropus; species Notamacropus eugenii. The sequence continues at coordinate 285,778,557 of NC_092876.1, forward strand.
TTGGGTTTAAGTGACTTGCCCAAGGTCACACACCCAGTAGGAGTCAAGTGTCTGAGGGCATATTTGAACTCAGGTCCTGCTGATTCCAGGGGGGCTACTCTATTTAGTGTGCCACCTTACTGCCCAAAGGTGACTCTTTTTTTAAGGGAACAACACAGCTTTCACAATGGTTATCTGACTTTGGGCAAATCCCTTCTACTCTCTGGACCTCGGTTGCTCATCTCCAAAATAGATTTTAACAAGGCAGACCTTAAAAGTTGATCTCAGAAGCTTCCTACACAGGTAAGTCTGCCCTAATACCCCTTCATTTTTAATGATTCCTCTTCAAATTATATTGTATGTATGTATTTATCTCTGTGCATCTTCTATAAGTCCAGTTGACTGCCAGTTCATTGAGGATAGTGACTATTATTCACTTTTGTCTGTGTATCTATAGCACCTAGAATATTGCTTTGACTATAATAGACATTTAGCAAATGTTTGTTGAATTGATTTGAATACTCATTGAAATAAATTCTCCTGTGTCTGTTTAAAGAAAATCCATCACTACTTTATAGCCACACTTTGTATATTGAGCTATATACTTGAAGAAGCTCTCCACCAGAGAAATTCAGGAAGAAACTGGCATCAGGGCCTGCGTTCTGAAGCACTGACAGAATATTGCTCTGTGTCGAGAGAGTGACTTGACTAGACAGTTGGCGACCTCTTGAAGTGGGAAGATGAAATTGGGCATGTTTACAAATGAAGTTGATGGAAAGGGGCAGGGAATATAGGTTATAATATGTACCTTTTTACCTGGGGAGAGAGAGAGAAGCAGTGAATAGAAAGAGGGTCAGAAGCTCTTGAGTATTGGCAGGTATCCCAGATCTCTGCCTCTGACAGGGAGTTGGGAAAGGTTTTAATTTAATATTTGATTTAAAGGAGAAACCCTTTTTTCATCAGTGTGGCAGATCATTTGGGAGCCATTGGAAGGAATTACAGTGCATCTGGCAACTCGATACTTCATTTGGGAGTGGTGGGTGGGGGCACTAGGGTGGTTAACCTTTCCCTCCAAACCCAGAGAAGCTACCCCTATAGAGACCATAAAGAAATTAAAACCAGGAAAGAAGATTTTTGAGACAAATGATACCATTCCTTACTGAAAATAAATAAATAAATGAAAATTCATAACAGAAGGTGTTTAATTATTGTCTGACAATTCATTTGCTCATTGACAGTCTCATAAACCATTCTGTAGATTGACTAATCAGTTGACAAATATCGTAGATAATATTTTACAAAGATTCTTGATCCCCCCAAAAAAGATCCACGGTTTGAATAGGACAGACTGTATCTATGCCTCTGAAATTGACATTCAGTTACCTCCTCCTCTCATAGAGCTTTGCATAAAGTTTCTTAGGTTTTTTTTTTTTTTTTGTCAGAAAAAATTATGAAAGTGTCACTTTCCCTTTGCAGTTAATTCAGGAGAGATCCTCAATTCGAGCAGGGCACATTTTCATGCAAATACAGAAGCACAGTTTCCAGCCCCCTAATAGCTTCTTACAAATGATGTGCCATTACAACGAGGTTTATTTAAACAAATTTAATACATCTTTAATCAAGCTGGAGAGCATTTTCAAAGGTCACGCTCCAAATCAGGATCACTGTACAGAGCTTATCAAAGTATTAGCTTAAGGGGGAGGGAGAATTATTTCTTGGACAAGTAATTTTAGGCAAATCTTTATTTACATTTTTATTCAGTTATTAAATTTTATTCCTTTCCCTCCTCCTTCTAGTCTCCATTTATGAACCTATAAGAAAGTCTGCAAATGGAGCCATAAGCATATCATAGGAGTTAGTGCTTCCAGGGGTGATTCCTTTGCAACAAGGAGGTTGAAAAGGCAAGGACAGGAGACTAGGAATTTTTTAATACTGGAGATAATCTTTTATTTAGTGCCCCTTAAGAATCTTTACTGCGGGTTTGACATTTGTTTTGTCATAGCCACAACTCTAATTCACCATTATATCAATGGATAACTGAAAAGACAATGAGAGTTACTCTACGCTTTCTCTCTTCATGTAAAAATAGGATCTGAACATATACTATACTTGTATACATTTACACATTGTTTTACCTGTAAATACTTGTGCATGTATACTTATACACATTTTTCTCCCTGCCTCAAGACTTTTCCTATTCTAATTCATCCTTCTCATAGCCACCAAAATAGTTTTCCTTAAGCAGGAGTCTAAAGCACCTTATAAGCCCCACTTGTTTTCCTTTGCCTCTAGCATCAATTGTAAACCCCATTTTTGCTATTTAAAACCTTTCGCAAACTTTTCTGTCACACTCACATCTAACCAAATTACTTTCTCACTGTTTCTCATGCAAGGTACTCCATCACCAATCTCCATGTCTTTGTTATGGTGTCATCTCACACCTGGATCTCTCCCTGCTAGAATATCTAATTCCTTAAAGGTTCAGTTCATATGCTGCCTTCCTTATGAAACTTTTCTTTATCTCTCCAGCTGACAGTGGTGTTGCTCCCAAATTACCATCTATGTCTATCTCTTTAGTCCATATGTATGTTGTTTTTCTGGACTAACTTGTAGAAACTTTGAGCCCAAAAACTATTTCACTTTTTGTCTTTGTTTTCACAATACATAATGCAGGGCTTGATGCATATTAAATGTTTAAAAATAAATGTTCAGTTGATTGATGCGCATAATTAAATACTTTAAAGGTATACGATTCAATCACTGTAGGTACCTTCATCATCAGTGAATTTCAAAACCCCTCTCTGCCTTAATAGATTGTCTTCAAGTGTTGCTTTGGCCAAAAAAAAAAAAAAAAAATCACTTGTGAGGATCTTCTTAGTAATAAGGCATTCTACATTTAGCTAATTCTAGAAATAATTGAAATGAAATTCATTGCCAGATCTATTGTTGAAGTTTCTCCACCTTTATATGTAGTGCACTTGAATCTGAAGTCTAATTATTCAGCCTTAAAGGACAGAGTCTGACCTCTGTACCATGAAGACAAATCAGAGTAGGACCAGAGGGGAAGGTAGATACGTTCAACAATTCTTCATACCTTTCCAATGCACTTACCTTGTATTTTGTGACGTCCTATCCTCATGAATAGATTTTAGCTTCTGATAGGAAAGACGTTTTGAAGCCCTCTCAGCACTACTGCTGCTACAGTATACAATAGGCATAAGTGGAACAAATGTTCATCCTGTGGTAAATATCCTCTGACTCTCACTGTCCCAGAGCCAGGCTCTTTGTCTGCCCCTTGGATTTCCAGGGTACCCTGAGGGTTGGGATATCTCTTTGTTACTACTTTTGGCTCAAACCCCTAGCTGTGCATTCCTTCCCCCTTGGGTAGGAGGCAATTGCTAGTCTTTCAATTTTATTTAACCACTTAACATCAAGGTTTACCTTTTTGTTAATATAGAGATGTACTTCAAAGGTACAGCAAAAAGGAAGGATAAGTATTTCCTCTAATACCTCCAGGATATACTTTACCCTCGACCTGGGTAGATCTCTGGGAGAATGGGCTCAAGTTCGCTCAATTCCTACATAGCTTTGGTCTCACCACTTTCACTTGCAAAGGCAGCATCTCTTTTAGATGAGTCATTGTCTCAGATAGCTTTAGACTACAGTCCCAAAACATTAATCAGGAAGGTTACTGCTCATTCCTTGGGACACCAACATTGTGCTGACTGCAAAACAGAACTCTGGAAAACTGCGGTGCCAGTGAGCCCACTGGACTTTTCAGACCTATGAAGTGGGATGTCCTTTCACTGATCAAGAGTACTAATGACACAGAGGAAAAAACTGAAACTGAGAAGTCTTTTCCAATTCCTCCGTGACCAATCACGGAACTTCCTTCTGATCATGTGGTTAGCTGTCCAGAACAGAGCTGCCCAGTGACAGAGTTTATATTATGCTCCACAAACTCTCCAAAAGACTTTCATTCCACATCATTATCATTCCCCCAGAACAGGAAGCAGGCTCTCCAGCTTCTCCAATGGGGGAGATTCCATTAAAATCACCCTGTGCATGTGTCTTATTCCCTTTGCAATTAATTGCATATAATTATGAGTGCTAATAATAATTCTTTTAATCATAAAGATATACTCCATTAGAAATTTAAAAAAATTCTTTCCTTAAGACAACCCTGTGTGCTAACTGATACAAGTGTTACCATTCTCATTTTACTGATGAAGAAACTACACTTCAAAGAAATAAAGTGACTCGCTCAGTTACATAAGTATTAGAACCATGATTTGAACCCAGGTCTTCCAAATTCAAAACCCAAAGTTCTATCCACCACTATATGTATACAAACATTTCAGAAATTACTCTTATTTCTATGGTCGTTAATGAAATTGGTGAGGTTTGTTTCTCTTTAATATCTTAGTGTAAATATTTTAGCAAAAAGATTAGATTAACAACTTATAATGAGGAGGTTGGGCTAGACAATCTCTAAGGTCTCTTCTATTTTTAAGATTTTATTATTTCACCTTAGGAAAAAATATGTTTGTCTTTCTCATTGAAATCACTGGACAAATGTCAGTAATAGCGACTGCCACTACGCTGTTGTGACTGCTAAGTAAATGTCAGTGTTTTCACAGTCCAAGCTTGTATTCATAAAATTCAATCCTTTACCCGTGTAAAAGTAACTAATGAGACCCCAAGATTAAAGGGGAAGTGAACTCTGTGAACACACAGATACAGCTGATGGGAAAAGAAGAGTTACTCCTGAGATTTTAATGCTCATTAGACTTTGGAGCCTTCAAACTTCTCAAGAACACAGAAAGGAAACTGAGCATCTGAAAAGACCAGCCCAAAGATAATGAAAAGATCTTGCCTTCGTGCTGTTGAATCTATTCTGGGGTCTCTGCTTAGCATCAGCAATTGCCTATAGGGTGAACATAAGCCGCAGGAGCAAAACAAAGCCGTCACACAGGAGATCATTATCACAGGCCAATAGGTGGTGAAGCACCTCCCTCCACACAAACTACTTGCCTCTAGCACCCACACAGAAGGCTGGCTCAGCTAGGTAGGAGGAAAAGAGAGCAAATAAAAGCTGTTTATGTGTCAAAATGCTAGGAATTTATATGTAACAAACATCAACAGCGTAACCATCAGAATAAAGATCACAGGGAACATTGATCTGGGGTCTGGGCTAGTCACAAAGAAAACCTAGAATGCCTTGTTCCTAAGCCTTTGGTAAAACAGTCCAACACATCTGGTCCAAATAATATCACTCCTCAAAAACTGCATTACTCTCTCCCCCATCCCCTGCCCTTTCTTTGTAAATCTGCTTCTCTAATTATTATTAAAAGCACAGAATGTCTGCTTCATAGGATCATGCAATAAAGGTTTATCTCTGGGTTTTTTTTTTTAACAATTTTTATCCACTCAGTCTAACGGAACTGAAGGGAACCCCCATGACTTTCTAACTAATGATGAATTTCTTTCCTATTGATGAATCTTACTCTAATCTTTAATCTAAAGTTACATCATAATATAACTTTTGGTGATTGGTGTGTAATCAGTGCTTAATACATGTTGATTGCTTATTGAATTTATTGAACTTATTGAACTATAGTCTGTCTTTATCAGACATCATCAGCTCTCTATAGAAAGGTTACTAATTCTTATGCTCCTTCTCTGATACTTTCTAAATGTGACCCAATGAAGTCCCAAGGGTTGAAAGAGTGCATACCTCTCCCTTCGTTGGGGAGGCAGAGGCTGCCATGTTCTTTTCCTTCTTTTTCTGAGGGTCATTGGCTGGGAAATACTCATAAGCAAATCATAAATAAAGAGGAAAGGGAAAGCATTTTCAAATACTCCCCACCCACCAACGCACAACAGAGCAGCTGAGTTTTTGTCACTTTATAAGTCATCAGAAACTGAGAACTTAGAGCGAAAGGTGTAGACCTGGATGTTTCAGTCACCAAAGTGTGGACAATAGTGCCAGATTATCAAAGAGGCAGGGATTACCCAAAACTTTTTTTTATCAAATTCAATCTTAAGTATAAATTAAAACAGTAAACAATCTATAAATGGAATAGTAGAATAATAGACATTTTACACATTTATATGTTTGTATATACTTTTTCAGTATGCTCTAGTTAAACGTTACATATCGGGGGTGTTTATTTTGGAGAAGACTTGGGGAATGCAATACTTGAATTTACAAATTTGAGGGATTATATGCTGGGAGAGGAATTATGTTTGCTCTGTTTACCTTGAGAAGGAAGAACTAGGAGCAACGGATGGAAGTTATCAAGGGATCTGATGTATGGTAAAACTTCCTAACAATTAAAGTAGTCCCAGAATACAATAGACTGACTCAGGGAATAGTCAATTTCCCCTTATTGGAAGCCTTCAAGAAGAGACTGAGTATTCATTATGCATGTTACTGATTCTTATTGACAACATGGATTCCAGTATCCCTTAAACGTTTGAAGTTGTCATCTACAAAGTCAGCTAATCAGATTCCTACTTGATTCCAGCATCTTTGGCAAAGTATCCATCCATCTCCTCTTGAAGTCTTCCAGTCTTCCTCAATCTCAGTGTCTTTCCTCTGAGACTATCTCTAGTTCATCATATCTATCTTTCTGGTTGGCATGTTGTCTCACACTCAGGGTCTTTCATAAACTTTACTTATATTCCTCCAGCTTTGCATATTGCCTAGCACACAGTAGGTATTTAATAAATATTTGTTAACTTGACTTGACTCCATTGAAGTTACAATAAGTATTTCCTGAGGTAGTTTGTTTTTCTTTGGATAGTTCTAATTGTTAGGAAGATTTCTTTTTTTCTCCTTAGGTCAACCCAAAGCTAACTTTCAACAACTTTCACCCATTCTTTGTTTTCAAAAGTGGCATTGACAAGCTAGAGTACTTCCAGAGAAGTGTAATCATGATCATGAAGAAAGTAGAAACTATAACATAGGGATGCATTATATGGTTGCAGAACACAGCAGGGCTAATTATAAATACATATCACAGAATAGCAAGAGATCTGAGATCCCATTTCAACTCCTTATTGAGAACCTCACGTGCCATCAATCGCCTTGCTCATTCATGAAATCACAAACCAAATCTCAGAAATGGAGGAAGAGGCCTCAGATGCCATATAACTAAACCTATAATTGAACACCAATATCCTTCACAACATTTATGATAAGTCATCATCTTATCTCTGTTTGAAGTGCTAGAGTGAGGGGAAAATCCACTACTCAAAGAAAACATTTCACTTTGGTATAATTTAAATTGTTACAAAGAATTTCCTTAAACTCAGCATAAATCTTTGTCTTTGCAACTTCCAGCCACTGCTCTTGAGTTCTGCCCTTTGATAACAAACAAAATTCTTCTTGCACATGGAACTTGATGATGACTTCCTCAACCTCTGAATCTTCTTCTAGCCCTGGTAAGCTCTTGCAGTCCCTAGAACCAGCAATTCACATATGAAATCAATCTAGATGGCCTTGAAGGTGCCTCCCAGTCCTTAGTCTGTGTTCTTCTATGAGTCTTCAGTCTGTGTTCTTCTATGAGTTTCACCATCTGCATTGCCCTCCTCTGGACCATCTCCAGCTTATTAATTCCTTTTCCAGTCATCTCTGACAATATCTTTTATATCTCCTACTCAGTTCTTCATTGCTAATATGTTGCAATCTACTCACATCTTCCATAAATCACTTCGCTTCTTCATAACCTCAATTATTTGCTGGCAGTGGTACCATATGTCTTACAACCACACAATATCACTAAAAGATTTTTTTTCCCTTTAAATAAAAGACTTCAGTAAGAAAGTTGATATCTTTAAAATTTTGCTAAACTTTTAAAAGGCATCCAACCTGTTTTCACCTTCCTGTGCAATTTTGGATCCAGTCCATGAAACATTTAAAGTGATAATTCAATAATAATGTACTTATCAGACAGTTCTATTGTCTGTCCATCTAACTGCATATCACAGTCTCAATCATAGGCATTCTTACCCTACTTATTTCAATAGTGATGCTGAATTGTTTGGGGTGATTATGGGAATCATATTGAGTTTTGTCAGGTCTCTTCAGTATTGGAAAACCTCCCACTACGTATGCTCCACTTACAGAGATTTTGAAAAGCTAAAGGCAATTCCATATCAAAGTGATGCATCAGAGCAGGGCTTTGGAGCATCCCCTTAGATATCAGTTCATTGACCTAATATATACTGCTACTTTATAGTGTATTTTTTAAAAAATCTACTCTATTAATTTTGAATAAGGTATAGCCTTTAAAGAAGCAGATTCCACTTTTAAGACTAATTCTCAGTAGTACCAACAAATTTAAAGTTAGTTGGTTCAGTGGATAGAGTGCCAGGACAGCAATCAGGAAGAAGTGAGTGGAAATCAGTCTCAGACACTCGCTAGCTATATGACACTAAGAAAATCCCTTAACCTTTCTTTGCCTCAATTTCCTCATCTATGAAGTCATGATAACAACAGCACCTACTTCCCAGAGTTGTTGTAAGGAGCCAGTTAGATAATAATAATTATGAAGCACTTTACACAGTGCCTGAAACATAACAAATGTTTTGTAAATATCAGTTATTGCTATTATCATCATCATTATTATTAAACTTTTATTCTCACATTAAGAGCTTTGATGTACATTGTTTATTGTCTCTTGTGTCTATATTTTGACTAGTCATCTGAAACCAGGGATTTCATCGCTGGTTATATCCTTGGATATAGTCTTAAGTAAGCATTATATAAATGTTAGTTATAATTATTGTTATTTCGATTTCTGTACTATTCAACTGACATCATTCTTCAAAAGTTATGCCTGATTTTCAGGATAACAGTGTGTGTGTGTGTGTGTGTGTGTGTGTGTGTGTGTCTGTCTGTCTGTCTGTCTGTCTGTATCTGTGTGTACTTTTCTCTTTTCATATGAATTTTTAGCTTAAAACCATTGAAAATGTATAACGTAATATTCAATTCTAGTTTAACTGTGACAAAAGAGAGACATTATTTTACTTCTGGTTGAATTGTGTACTAGTTGACCATTTTTGAAAATCACTATGGAATTATACAATAAGAGTTTTAAATTATGCATACCCTTTTACCCAGTGATTCAACTAATGAGACTATACTCCAAGGTTTTATTGACAGAAAGCAAAGATCTATCCATACCAACATTCCTAGCAGCATTATTTGTAATATCCAAGAATAGGAAAGGAAATAAACTAGATATCCATCCATTAGGGAATGATGGAGCAAATTATATAAATATAATGAAATACTATTATGTCATAAGAAATAACGAACAGGTAGAATTTAGTTAATCAAAAAATCAACAAATGTTTGTTAAATGCCTACTATGTGTCAGGCAATGTGGTACGTGCTGGGAATATAAACACAATGAATAAAATAATCCCTACTTGCAAAAGCCTTTAGAAATATTGAAGGAATTGTATGAAACAATGAAAAGCACAGAAGAAAGAATGACAGATTGTAGCTTTGGAGTTAAAAACAACAAAAATTATAAATTCAATTTATATCCTTGCCGAAAGCTGAATATGATCAGGGTATCGTGGATGAAGGGCATGCTACTATGTTAAAGGAAATATGTACATCTTTTGGGGGGATCAGACTAATGATGTATTAATATTGGAAATTAGAGGTATGATGACAGTTATACAATCTCTTGTTTTGCTTTTTGTTGCAGTTGGTAGGTTTTAGCTTATATCCTCATTTTTCTTTCTAATTTTATTTTCTCATTCTCTTCTTGTTATATTTGAAAAATTTTACTTGTTAGTTCAAATCAAAATAAAATTTTTATTTTTTAAATGATTTCTTTAGAGTTGCAAGTCATTCTTGGTTTCTTCCTAAAATCTCTGCTAACTTTTTAAGGAGTTGGCTACTCCTTCTTCTACATATTCTCTCCTCTATTTGGCTCAGAAATGACACACTTTGATGGTTTGCACGCCCTGTTCCTGCTCTACTCTATCTATTCCTGTCTTTTTGGCTGACTCCTTGTCTTTTTTCCTGAAAATCTAATGTGGGTACTTACCAGATATATCATCTTCTCCCTCTTTTGACAATGTCATTCATTTCCAAGGCCTCAAAGATTGCCTCTATGCAGAGACTCCAAAATCAAGCATCTCTTCCATTAAATTCTCTTCTGAGCTGTAGACTCATATCTCTAGCTATTTTTTAGGATATTTGCACCTAGATCTATCCCTAAAACCTCAAACTCAATATATCCCAAATTAAGATTATCACAGTTTTTCTAATACAACTCCTCCTGACTAATTCACAGAATTTCATTCTTAACGATGGAATTGGTCTCAGAAGTCATTAAGATCAAACATACCTGAAGAAGAATCTCCCTTTTAACATACGTAGCAAGTGATAATCTAGAGTTTTCTTCCCTCTTAAGTAGGGACAATTATCTCCAGTGGCAGGTAATTGCACTTTGGGGTAGCTCTAAGCAGTCACTTGTCCCCCCCTTTTTTCTTCTCCTTACATTAAAACTAAATGAACTTCTTCACAACTTTTAAATATTCTAATTCTGGCTTCTGGAGTCAAGAAAAACACACTTAATCCTCCTTCTATGTATTTCAAATGCTTGATCAGTTCGCATGCATGTCCTCTCTAAATCTTTTACTGTTCAGTTGTTTCAATCATGCCTGACTTTTTGTGACCCCATTTGGGCTTTTCTTGGCAGAGATACTGAAGTGGTTTGTCAATTCCTTCTCTAGCTCATTTTATAGATGGGGAAACTGAGGTAAATGGAGTTAAGTGATTTTTCTAGGATCACACTGCTTGTAAATGTCTGAGGTACTAGCTGTCCTCTAAATCTTTAATACTCTTTAGAAGCAGTTGGGACTCAGTGGATAGGGTCACACAGTTGTAAGTGTCCAAGGCTGGATTTCAACTCAGGTCTTCCTAACCACAGGCCCTGTACTCTATCCACTGTTAGTTAACTTCTGTTTGTTGTTGTGAGGGTCAAATGAGATCATGATTCGTTTAAAAAAATAAAATAATAATGCTTAGCACAATGCTGACCCTAACACATAGTCTATGTAAAATTCCTTCTCTCCTTTCTTTACTTCTCCTGGCTAGCTTCCCCATTGCTTTCCAGTAATCTTAATACAACATGAACATGACGTCTTTCACCCTGGTTGTCTTCCTCTGAAGACTCTTGGGCTTGTCATTCTCCTTTCTAAAGTGTCTGGTTCCCCAAACTGAATGCAATTATATAAATGTGAACTAATCAGGCTAGAGGACCTGACCTGACCAGAATGATCACCTTCATAGCTCAGGATAGTATACTTTACTTAATATGGTCTAATAATTTGTTTTGGCAAAGTTCACTGAAGGCTCCAGATTTTATAGACAAACTACTGACTAACCATGATTCACTCATCCTGCAAATGTGGTTTCTTTCTGAACCCAAATGTAAGACTTTATGTTTTGCCGACTAGATTTTCTTTTATTAGACTTAGCTCATCAAGATATGTTTTTTTCAGTCTTGAATATTTTATACAGTGTTCATTATCCCTTACAACTTTCTTCCATCTACAAAATGGCTGTCCATGGGATCTATGTTGTTATCTAAGTCATTCAAAAATTAAATTAAATAGAACTGGTCAGGCAAAGTTGTCTGAGATACTTCACACATGCCAAATTGATATTGAATCATTAAGGGCTCACCTTGGAGTCCAGTCATTCGATCAGTTCCATATTCTTTTAATTGGTGGTACTATCTATTTTTCTACATCACTATATCTCTACATCTATATATTTCCATAAGAATAATAAGACAATTTATCAAAAGCTAGAAAGCTAGTAAAATCTAGATAAACTCTATCTGCAGCATTCCTCTGATCAACCAGCTTTAGTAACTTCAAAAAAAAATTTAGTCTGGTTTGACTTGCTTAATGAAAACATGTTGTTGGTTTGCAATATTTACTTTCTTGACTAGACATTCTCTAACCATCTTTTAAATGAGAAACTAGGATTTTCCTGGAAACCAAGTCAAACTCACTCTCCTATACTTTGTGACTCTTGTACTCTTCCTTTTTTTTTTTTTTAAGAGTTAACATTTACGCTTCTCTAATCTAATCTCTACCATTTTCCAGTCTTTCAAATTTCACTAGCTGGCTTAGAAATCACATCTGATATATTTCATTACCTGAATAAATAAATTGTATATATATATAAAGGTATATATACATGTGCATATATATATATACATAAGTATATATACATATGCACATATAAATACATAAGTATATATATGCATATATATGTGTGTATATATATATACGTATATATATATATTAATCTGAGCCACGTGTCTTAAATTCATCAAGGATAGCTAGGGGTTCTATTATCTCCTTACCTTGGCCATCAATTCTTTCTTAGCCCTCCTTTTTGCCCCCATTCTTAGTCTTAGAGCTATCTTTATTTCTTATCTCTTATTTCTCATCTCCAATCAGTTATCAAGTCCTGTGGGGTTGTCACTATGAGTGTAGAAGAAATGTCTAATGAATAAATGAATGATACATTCTCCCAAGATAATATATTCTCATCACCTTGCAACATTCTGGTATTACATATATACAGAAGTTGTGCAGAATAAAATGGCTTCTCTCTCCCCAGAGAAACATTTAGAAGACATTTGTTTTTAAATCCTGTTATAAAACTGATAATCTGAAATGATTATAAAATGCCAAAAATAATATTTAGCAACTTGATTCAATGAATACCTATTAAATACCTGTATTTGGGTAACGAGGATAGGCACTGAAGGAGATACAAAATCGAGATAGAATTAAGACTTAATCCTTACCTTTACAGAGATTACTGATTTTGCAATAAAGCTTGTTTACAGAAAAAAAAAATTGAGTGAGACATAAAATGAGGAGAAAAATACACCAAATGTTCCCAGAAGGGACTAATTTTCTAGCCCCTATCTTTTCAGCTCTACCAAAATGTAGTACTACTTTTTTTTTACTGAGATCTTATGCAATACCCACCAGTGAAAGTTCTGGACTTGGGGCAATATGACATACCATATTATTAACTTTGAAATTTGTCATTACAGCTTGTCCAGCTTAACTCACACTGAAGGCTGGCCAAAATTTTGCTAAGAAATTTTTCTCTCAGCATAAAATTGAATGATAATTTATTGCTTAGCAGATAATAAATGAAGCCGAATATTTTAATGATATCATTTCCTATATTTTCCAAATAAAAAAATCTGTTTATTATTCCTTATTCATTATACTTTTGCCAATTTCTCTGTTTTAGAATGAAATTATTCAAGTGCGACATTTTAAACTGGCAAACTACTACCAGTCTCTGTTTTAAATGTTGGGTATTTGTAAAATGTAAGAAAGATTAAATTTTGAGTTTGACTGAACTAACCTTGTTAGACCAGACCACGTTTTTCACCCCTCCCCCCTCCTTTCTAAAATCATTTCGAAGTAGCTAAATTTGGTAATAAAAGTCTTTCCTAACTTGCTAATGAATTTTTGGAAATAAATAAGAAGTGTTTTTTTTTTTTAATCTCATGATATAAAATATCCTTTTAGTTCTTTATTTTGGTGAAAGTTTATGGACAATTTTCACTTTTTTTTTTAATTCTCTTGTGGTAGTTGGTAGTAATGGTCAAATTCCAATTTGTGAAGAAGAAGCAGTGAACGATATTCATTTTTTTCAAGATGTGGGGGGAAATCTATTTTATTCAAAATTTTTAAAAATTCTACATTCATGATATCTTTAGTATCAATATAAAAGTTAAACTGAATCATTTAATTTTGAATTTATTCTCTTATGAAAATAGAAAAATGAGCATCTGGGCTAACAAGGGGTTGAAGTGCAATAATCATACATGTTTACAATGATATCACCCTGTCCCCCATGCAATCATTTCTTCCTTCTTAGTGCAGGATTATAAAACTATTTTTAACAAAATTAGCTGCTGAAAATAGAAATTTTTTTTTGTAAACATGGATAAAAACAAAAAAAAAAAAAGAACTTTAGCATGAATGACAATTAAACTGCCTTAAAATACAGCAGCATAGACTGAGAGCTGGAAGGTACTTAGGTATCAGTCAGTTAAAAACTCATTGCCTCACAGTACTGAACGCTAAAAATCAAATTCATCTGCTTCAGTACTGATTACCAATTAAATTGATTCTTTTTCATTTCTTTTCTGGAATTTCAAGTGTAACAAATCCATAGACATTTATGGAGTACTAATTGTTTGGAAAGAAACTGAATTAGATACTAGATGCAATGCAAAAGCAAAACTAACCAAAAAAATAACAATGCAGTGTCTGGTTGCAGACCAGTCCTGAGTGGCTAATAGAGGGAAACAGGCAGAAAGCGAGAGACAAAGAGAGAGAGAGAAAGAGAGAGAGAGAGAGAGGGAGAGAGAGAGAGAGACAGAGAGAGAGAGACAGAGAGACAGAGAGACAGAGAGACAGAGACAGAGAGACAGAGACAGAGAGACAGAGACAGAGAGAGAGAGAGAGAGAGAGAGAGAGAGAGAGAGAGAGAGAGAGAGAGAGGGAGGGAGAGAGAGAGATCTGAAAGTACCTGAGAATGAATATAATTTAGTACTCTACAAAATAATAATGCAATAACAGGGAATAAAATAAAGATAAGAATGAGTAATAAAAGACTACCATATTGAGCCTACATTCTGTTTGGAAATAATGAAAACATTAATGGGCAATCCCACTATTGTGTCTTTGTATCCCATTCTGGTTTGATATTTCAGTTTATTGTTAAGTTGTTTTTTCAGTTATGTCTGACTCATGACCCCTTTGGGGTTTTTCTTTTGCAAAGATACTGAAGTGGTTTGCTACATCCTTCTCCAATTCATTTACAGATGAAGAAACTGAGACAAACTGGGGTAAGTGACTTCCCCAGGGTGACACAGATATTTCTGAGGCTGTATTTTTTAATTCAAGATGAAAAGGTTTCCTTACTCATGGTATGGCATTCTATCTGTTATGCCACCACTAGCCTTTAACCTGTCAATGGCCTCTGAGAAAACTCCAATTAAATATGAAACAGAATGATACCATTTTAGTCCATCAGTTTTTTTCTGATCCAAAAAAGGAAACAAAAAGTTGAAGACTAGCTGCCATTTCTCCTTTGATAGTATAAAAGTCATATCTGAGATAGGTCTGATAGCATCAATAATATTGGTTATTTACTTAAAAAAAAAAAAAAACAGCAGAGGCATCAAAAATTTCTGGAATCTTCACCTAGCATCATTTTTTCAGCTTCCATGGAACAGAGTTCCTCCACTTTCCTATTTTAAAATTTTAATTCAATTAACTAGAATTTATTTTCTCTCCCATCTAACCTCCTCCTGTTAGAGAAAACAAAAGATAACAAAAATCATGAAACAAAATGAATAGTCAACTTTTTCTGCTGAAGATCTCAATAAAAAGAAATATTATAAACTCCTAATACTGAGGAAAAATTTAAGCCCAAATAAATAACTGTTATGTTACTTGTGAATTTTAATCCTATGTGTTATGTAACTTGAAGAAGTATACTTCTGTATAGGAGAATTCAAGTACAGACATCAATGTTTATATCAAATGGCACAAATATACACAGGAATACTTCTGATTACCTATTAATTTGCTGAAATTTGTGAAAAGTCTCACTCTATATGGGCTACCACTCTAGTGCTGTATAAGACAACGGTATCTTTAAGATCATTTAAGTGCCATCATTTTCATTATCCTCCCCTCACCACCTGTCACATGTGATAACTTCACAGGTTAAACAGAAACAGGATATCCCTTTTTTGTCCCTTTGATCAAGAACTGGATACAAAAATTTAGAATCAGAGGCAAAAGTTGCTCCTTTTTTGCCTTACCGGTTAAAACACTGGAAAATTCAAAGTAAACACTTCAGCCAATGAATCAGCAATTATCTCCAGAAGTAAGACTCCATTAAATATTATATCATAAAGAGTAGATCATCATATACTTTGTTCTGAAATTCAGATGTCCTAAACATTGTGGTAGGGGTGGTGGTGGTGAGGTATGTAGGTCAGGGTGATAAGTACCCTGGAGATAAAGAAAGAGAAGAAAAAAATTAATTATGGTATTGGAAGCAGCCATGTCTTACACTTAGTTAAGGACTTGCCAACTGTGAAGTGCATATTCTTGACTGGTTGCTAAATTAAAGTAAACCGAGGACATATAAGTATATATGTTGCTATTATTTACATGTTAGGGGGTGCATGGTGTTTCATTGAGGTGCAGACTTCAGAAGTGGGAGGCACTTCCTCCAAGTAAGTCATTCCACTTACTTGGCAGTGGGTGAGCATGATGCCTACTCAATAAAGTCCAATATTCTGTTTTGTCAACTCAAAACACTTCCTCAGTATGAGACTGTTCAAAATTCCTCAAAGCTAAGAAATTGAAAAGCTGTTTAATTTCAATCCAAGAATTTGTAAAACACAAATTTGGAATCTTTGGAAATTGATGTTACCTCTAAAACTTGTGAACTGAAATCCCAAGAAAGAGGTCAATGCATCCTGGTGATCACTCTTTATGAATGTGTTCATATAGAAAGGTAGAGAAAGAAGCTTTTATGAATCAAATCCCACAGTTCTGAAGTATCATTAATGTCAAAGAACATATGCTATATCCAAAATAATAATTTAAGTCGAGCAAAGTAGAAATCAGGTCATTGCTACAGGTCAAATGAGTTTATTTTGTCTCAAATGGAAAAACCAGAATTAACAGGTGTGAGGAGGGGAAAGAGTTTTAAAATTTTAACCTGAAGGGGGAAAATAAAAAGGTGTTTAAGGTCATGAGACAAGATTGTCCCCACATTGAAATAAAATACCTAATTAAAGAGGGCTGGTTTTTCAAAATTGTATTGTATAAACTACTTTAAAATCACATAATTTTAATGCTTCCAGCTAAATAAAAAGAAGCACACTAGAAAATAATACTCATTTCAAATCTATCATTTTAAAGCAATACCTAAGCAGACCATCAGCATCAAGGAGATAGGGACATCTGCTACTCTCTTCTAAGGCAGTCTAATTTACATATTTGTAAATATTAAATATAAATTTAGAAATTGATATTTCCTTTTCCTTTTTAAATGGTCATAAATCATTGATGGAAACTGGATATGCTTGGAATGAATTCATCCTCTCTGCATATGCCTCTGAAACAGGGTTAGTTTTTACTGCCCATTGTTGCAATAGACGAAATTTCTGCTATGAAATTATAAAAAGATAAAGTAGTAAATATCATTTTCACTCATCTTGTTCATTCTCCTCAGCCAGTGACTATGCCTTCAGAAATATTCTGTCCAGTCTCCTACTTAATGAGTCAGTAAGGGGATTCCTGGGACAATGCTGACTCATACTCTGGAGGCGTGTAGACGGGTTCACTTTTATCCCATATCATTGAATGTCCTTCATTTGAAATTTCTGTATGATAGTGATAATTCACTATTTCAGGTACTTTAATTCATGGCTTCTACAAAGATATTTCTAGACTATCTCCCCAAATAAGACCTGTGTTGACAGGAAAATTGCCATGTCGGTGTTTACTTTGACCAGCTGTTCTATAATCTCTGGGCTAACTAAATATTTCTTGTGATTCACAAGTTTTATAATTTCATTTATTTCATTCATTTATAATTTATAATTTCAGGTATTCTGAAGTAAGAGGAGGCAGCATGCTGTATTATAAAGAAAATAAGGACAAAATTGAGGAGTATCAGGTACAAGTCCTGCTTCTGCCATGAGCAAAGTGATGACGGTGTTAACATAAACTAGTATTTCTTCTTAATAACTTTAAAGTTTGCAAAGTGCTCTGCAATTATTTCACTTAATCCTCATAACAATCCTGTGAGGTAGTTACTATTATTATCTACATTATGCAAGTTAGGAAATTGAGACCAAATATGCTTACATGATTTGTCAAAAGTCACACAACTAATACGTGTCTGAGGACATATTTAAATTCAAGTCTTTCTGATTCCAGGTCCAGTACTCTGTCCATAGCACTCTTTAGCTGCCTCAACTGGGTAATCTTGAATAAACTTCTTGACTATCTAGCACCTTCCACCATTTGATATGGCAAATTCATTTTGGATTGTGAGGTATTTTTCTGTGCCAAAATTCTGTAATTTTACAATACCTATTTGATAGTCATATTTAAACACATTTGTTAAATAAAGGTGAATATTGAGGGTAATGCAGTGCAGAAAAAAGAATTCTGAATCTAAAGGCAGATGATGTGAGTTTGAATCCCAGTCCTGTCTCTTTTGACCGTGATCTTAGGGAAGTCAAATAACCTTTCTAGGTCTCAGTTTCCTCATCTGTAAAAGGAGATTTGATTGTAAAATGAGTAGGATGAGTTCCTTCATGTTCTAAATCTATAATCTAATTTAAACTATGGTTTTTTTTTCAAAAGTTGTTTTTAAGTCATTTGTCTTAACTCAGAATACCTTTATCCACAGAAATGACATTGTAAAATGTGGCTGGTTCCTAGGTTTATCCCATAATGATGGATCTTCTAGTTGGAATTCTGTTGACTGGGAGCAGAGTAGGGTGGATCAGGAGAATAGGGGAAGAGAATTCCTTTTCTCTCCTGGTTATAGAACTTAAGGAAAAATGTTCAAGTAGGTAGTCTTCCATCTCCCTTCCTATAAATCTTCTTGTTTCTTGTAGGATGCTTGAGGAGCTTAGTATCATCAAACTACCCTAAGACTCACCTGCAATAACCCTTCCAGCCTTGCCTTATCTTCTACAATAACTCAAACTCTATAAAGATAATTGTTTTCCCCATAATCCAAAGTCCCTATTAAAAAAAAAAGCAACTAGGAGTTCATGGAAGTACAATCTTACTGACAATTCACACTAAGTTCTGAAAGAATAATAAGCCCTCAACCTTGTCAAAAGTATTTTAATTTTAACAGGATTTCCATTAGAATAAATTAATCTCAAATTGGTAAGATTTCTCATAATTTCTAATAATACTTGGTTGAAAGACCTTGGATTTTTAGGTTGAAAAAGGGAATATGTGTTGCGGGGGGCATGACTGTCATCTTCAAGTACAAGGGAGGGGGGTTTTGAAACCACCTTCCCTCAAATTATATTCCCCAAGTACATATTAGGTATGAATAAAGGCTGGAAAGCTTCCCTAGGTATGCAGTCAACTTCTCTGGATTGGCTGAGAAAACTTTGTCATGCCCTGTGGGTTAGTTATAAAATATCTAGCTAGTTTCACTCAGGACATCTGAGTAAAGACATAAAGCAGGAATGATCTTTCAAACCCAATGAGTCAAACCAAATAGCAACAAAGAGCAACTTGGTGGAGCCCTGGAGGCAAAGGGAAAGGGAGAGAGTACATCAGGCTTGGTTTCACTCTAATCCTCTACCCCTTTGTTCAGAGCAGGATCTTTTCAACTTCCACAAACTCAGAGAATTTTGGACTTCACACCTTTGCTTCAGCATCCTAATGGGTCCCTAGAACATCTGACAACAGTGTCGGAAAAGAGAGAAGGATGAGATAAAGAAGATAAGACACAGACTCTACAAAGCGTTCAGAAGTGAAAGGGAACATCTAAGAAGACTTTTGATTTCCAAAAGCCGAATTTTCCATTTACCACATCTATTCTTTTAAGTTGAACCCATTTTCCCCCATACTCTGTATGTATTAGGGCAAGAGAGAGGAGTGTATCACAGATTTGGGAGAGTGGGGTGTTTAATACAAATTGTTTTTTATAACACTTTTGTAAATATTCTAAAACCTAATTAAATATAGATGACTAATGGATATGGCTGATAATCGGCAGGGAAAATTTACCCACAGTTGTCTAGGAGCTATACAATTAGACCTATCGTTCTCCAACCTCTCATGGCTAATTCTAGGACCATGTAGGGACAGAGTAGACAAACTCTGAGGCCCCTCATCTTCTAAGCAAGTGGGAAGTTGGGATAGTAGTTTCTGAAAATGTGCCGCACAAGTGGTATGGGAAAGGGATACTTTTCTATAACCTGGTTCCAGAAGATAGAATAGCAACAAGTTGGAAAGAAATATATTTAATTAGATTGCAAGTAAGGAAATACTTTTTAATAATACAAACTACCCCAAAGTAGAATAAACTGCCTTGAGAAATAATAGGTCCCTAGGTCAAAATGTATGAAAAGCTTAGTCATTTTCTTGCGTAATTTCAAATATTTCGTTAGTATTGCTAGACCAATTCATGGATGTACCAACCCTTTATTAATATTCCCATCTTCCCATAGCTCCTCTAAGAATGACTATTCTTATTTTTGGTCATTTTTTACCAATTTGTTGAGTATGAGGCAAAACTCAGGGCTGTTTTAATTTGTATTTCTCCCTTTTATTAGTGATTTGGAGAATGCTTTCATATGGTCATTTTTAATTTTTAATTCTGTTTTAGTCCCATTTCATGTTTGGCCCCATAAGGTTATACTCACCTGACCTATGCCTCATCACAGTTACTATCTTCAGGCAGGATGAATGCATTGATATGTAAATGAGAGTCATTACTAGGGTAAAGTGGTCAAAACATAGCCCCTGAACCCAAGCTAGGTCTATGCAATGTTTGTTCCAATCTTAGGGCCACCGGAAGCCAGGAAATATGAGAAGCTATGAGGTGATCTCAACTCCCACAGCACCAAAAAAAAAAAAAAAAAATCAAATTTCACAGGTAGAAACCTGAGACTGTGAGTAATTAACATCCCTCTTTGAGGCAGGCAGTAGGAATAAGGAATCAAGCTCCCAGTTTTAAGACGTCCATCTTTTCCTTTGGAGATCTTCAGGACAACATTACATTTTCAATATTATTATAATCTTTCGAACTGACAGACTTATAGTCAAATGCTTTACAATTTAGAAGAAATTGCCATGAGAAACTGTCAATCATGTATGTGTATGTATCGTAATGAATGAAAATATGTATATATATATATTTGTGTATGTGTATATATGTGTGTATGAATGTGTGTCTCTATATATACATATAGAGACACACACAATATGCATATGAACTTGGTCGGCAAACATAGAGACATATATTTATAATAATTAGATATTTTGTCTCTCATGAGATCTTACTGTATCAAAATTGAATTAGTTTAGAAAAGCCAACAAAAATGGGGATAAGCTGCCCTCCTTCAGTTAGTCTCTCTCCTGGTTTCACCTATCTCTAGTTGAACTAGTAAATAATTCTTCCCAGCAGCAGGAAGAAAAGCCATCTCAGTTTCCTGCATTCTAAATCAATCTCAGGTTTAAGAGTAGGGACAGGCTTAAAAGTTATTACAACTCTACTGTTTTCTCTGATAAATTACATGAATAACATTTGAGACAATGCATTGTTAAATATTTATGCCTGGTACTATAGAATCGGGAAAAGCACAAGAACCCCTAGAAGAATAAATATATTTACCTAAATAAATTACTAAGACAAATATACTCCTATGTGCTCTGTACCAATAAACAGTAGGTATTCACTAAATTGTAGAATATAAATGGCTCATTTCCTCTAAATGTACACTGAAGGATCTATAACATGTTACACATTTCCTGTGCTTTGCATATATATTTCAATATTCATCATGAAAAGACTTGCTTATGTGTCAATATACATTACTTTGCATGCATTAAGGAAGGACTTTTTTAAAAATTTTAACATTACAGATGCTCTTTACTATGGGGGGGAAAGTATAGGTCTTATTTCATGATTAACCCTTTCACGGCTCATCCTTTTTTCTCTCCATGACATTTGCACAAAATGAATTGCTTGCTTAGACCCAGCTAACTAAATAAAAGCAGGCCAGAGCTGATAGTATGAAAAATGGATTTTCATTACTGTTTCATTGATTCTTGTAAATAAGGGCCTGAGGCCTGCTCCGAAAAGGGCTGCAAACAGTAATAATTTAATCTGAGGTGACATAGACCAAAATGTATGTGGACAAAAATCATCCTTGAATATTAAACAACAGCCTCAAGACAGAGGAAAGTGTTGCAGGCGAATTTAAATGTATGCAGATCGGTGGGTAACATATTTAAAAACAGAAATTAAAGATTCCTGTCATAAATCACATTTGCTGCCATGGATATGCCTTGTTATGCTGGCGTTTAAGAAAACCTGAAAGGTTAAGGCAGTTGGTGCATTAAATCGTACAAGGATAATTAATACTTTTCTTGTGGCTATTTATAAGAAATGGAAAATATAGTCAGATCAGCTGTGGCACTGGAGTAATTTGAGGGGGAAGAAATAAAAGCATGAGTCAATAGTTTTAACTGGACAAATGTCAAATGCTTAATGATCCAGGATCCCAATTTGGATGTCTTTTGAAAGTTGTATATGAAAAAAATGAGATAAAATAGTTCATTCCCCTCCTATAAATATAATTTGTTTGCTTCCCGTCCCCTCTCTATTGCCTGATTTTTTTTTAAAAATGCAGTTTTTCAAATGGAATTTGTTTTTAATGTCTAAGGCACCACACCATATATGCAATGTGTAAATTAATACCAATTCAGAAATCTAGCATCATAAATTCTGTCTTTCACCACTTCTCCCAAACCAGCCACATGACTGTGTTTCTTCTAAGGATTAATTTACTTGTCACATCCGGATTACATTCTGAGATTCAGACAAGCCTTTACCCTCTTCAACTAGTTCCCCAGAGGGAAATCTACCTTCGTTATTCACTGAACTAAGGTTTATGATCACCTTATTATTTAAAAATCCTCCTGTCATATTTTGTGGAGTTTCTATATTCCAAACTAAAAACTAACATTTTTTTTTTATTAGCATCATCCATTATGAAAAGGTCCTTGCTATAAGGCTGAAAGATTATATATCACCAAATGCTCCAGACATGAAAAAATATGGAGAACTAGATCCAGGTCTAGACCTTGGGTTGGATCTAGGTGCTAGCAGCTGGGACAATCAGACTGGTTTATTTGTGTCTATTCAAGAACATCACTTCAGGTAAAATTCAGCCACTTCTTCCCCCTAAACCCCCACCATGAAAGCTGTTTCATCTCACCCCATTGTAGTCAATAACTGTTTTCAGTAAAACTGTAAGCTCTTTGAGGGTCAGGATTCTTTTGGCCTATTTTTGCATTCTCACTGCTTAGGAGTATCTGACTCACAGTAAGGGCTTGAGAAATGCTTGTTAACATGAACTAACTTAACCCAGTACAACCCATTTCTGTATTTTCTAATACATAGTACATGACCCTAATATTACAACAAAAACAGGAATAATTGTACACACTACTTTCAATTAAAAAAAGAATAGATGACCATGCTCTTAGGTATAGGAAAGGAGGAGAGAAGGAACAGGGAGAAAAATTTTCCAAACCAAAAACAAAAAGAAGGTCGGAAGGGAAGGAGAAAAGAAGAGAGTGAGAAGAAAGGAAGGAAAATGATAAGAACTATTTATATCAGTTTAAATGTGTTCAACCATTTATTTGTCTGATTCACATAGTCAGAAAAGTCAGGAAGCTAATCTGAAAAAGGAGGCAGCTTCTCAAGGAAATGTAGAATGAATTGAGTTGCATTGAGGATAATTCCTGAATCCTCTGGGAGAGATGTATGTGCTGGAAAATGTTTAACTATCTGCAAAGGATTGGGGATGATATGTGACATGACCCACTTGTAAGTTTAACTTATATTATTAACATTTTCCCTATCACTTTGTTATGTCTAGGCAATCAACAAAATGAAAGGAAATCAAGTCCCGATTTTTTTTTCTGGTGGAAATTCCCAGAATGAAAATTTAACAACTGGCTCTCTAGAGTACTAACTCAGTTTACTCCAGCATGCCGCTGGATGTAATCATTCTCACGGTGGAGAAAGAAAGTGGCATAGTTTAAGTATTTATCTGAAGCAATGCTAATGAAAATGCACAAATATACTGCTAGCTTCTTTAACCCCTCAAAATTTTAAATTTATAATTATAAATATTAAAGTATTACTTTAAAACTTTATTATTTTGGATATATTTTGCATATGTTTATATATGTACATATGGTAGTCTCCTATAGAATGCAAATTCCCTGAGGTCAAGTACTGTTTCATTTGTCTTTGTATACCCAGTACCTTGTATAGGGGCTAGCATGTAGTTGGAACAGAATAAATTGATAGTTAATTTACAGGGTAGATCACAGAAAATTCTTTAATGTTATTTCCATTAATTAATACCTCAACCATTTGTGACACTGAACCATTTGACAGCATTAAGGACTTTGGTGGCAAGAACTTTATTTTCTGGTTCTTCAATAGCTATAGTCTTTGAGGTGGCAAAGGATATAACATTATTTGAAATTCTGGTAACCTGTCCAATCTGAGGAGCCTTTGAAAATTCTAGTGGCCTCTAAATGGGGTGCTTTCAGTTCTAGGCTACCAATTATGGGTCACTTAAATTAAAGCAATGTGACAAAACTATTCTTTACTAAACCTTACCCTCTTATGGTACTGTACAAATCATTAAGGATATTGGGAGAAATAAAGGTGGTCAGTGTCACTTTTCAGTAGTTATCTCCAAATCCATCACTGCATGTATTAGGATTTCTATCACTGACTTAACTATTATAATTGGAGTTCTCTAGTGTTTTGGGATCCCTTCCAATGTCAAAGATTATCGGATAAGATTTTTAAAAAATATGTCTGGTATTTCTTCAGTGGTAAATAAATAGATGAATAAATAAACACCCTAGCAAATGTGAAAAAAAAAAATTGGCTGGATAAATGCAACCTCACTTTTTAACATCTGCAGGTTTAAAAACGGTTCAAATGTTCCTCATGACTAAGTAGCCAGAGACATTGCCTCATAGGTAGAGGTTGAATATCAACATGTCTGGGTTGACAATGAGTAATGCCTCCAATTAGCTAAGAGACTTTGAACATACAAATAAGAATGGGGAGGCTTGTGGAGGATAAGGACTGCTTGAAATCACCAAACCCTTCCTGCCTAAGCATGCTGATGCTCTGACCAAAAGATCCAGCCATACCAAAGATGTTCCATAAATTCCAGAACTAGAATATGTTCTTAGAGAAAATGGAACCATTTTTCTGAAACTACTCTCCTCCATGACATAAGACATATCCAAGGTTTAGCCAAATGTTGCCAGTTCCTTACTTTTTCCCCTTCTACCAGTTCTGTTATTTTATTCATGTAGGGAACTCCCAACAAGGAAATACCATTCAGTAATGTAAGTCAGCACTTGCTTTGCCACCTACGGTTTTAGGGAATTGACTGGGGCTCCTGAGAGACTAAGTGACTTGTCTAAGGTTACATGATTAGGACATATCTGAAGCATGTCTTGAACTCTCATCTTCTTGACTCCAAGGAAAGCTACTCTTTAGTCACCCTGTCATGGCTGCCTCTCACAACTTTCATATAGCTATGCAAAAGAGCATGGGTCCCTAGGTTTAGGGACTCAAAGAAGTTAGTCTTGGGCCTGACAGAAATGAGCTGTATGAAAAAATAATACTTGCAATCAAAATTTGAAATGATGACTCATGATATTAGAACTTTATCTTCAGGCACATCAGTTTTTATTATATGATCATTCTAAGCAGTGCAGTGATTTCCCAAAGGAAATATACAAATAGGAGGGCTATTAAAATTAAAAATAAAAATAAAACCAACTCTCTAACAGATTGTTTTAATCCTATTGTAAGACTCCTCCAATGTCTTAATCTAAGTTTTAAGGTTAATTTTTGCAAGTGTTAAAAGGAAAAAAGATGTTTAGGTACCCTAGGAAGACCTTATCCAGCCCTCTCCTACTTATGACTTCACTCCATCCATCCATACCTGCCTACAACACTTTTCTTTTCCCCTCTCAACCTCTGGAAATCCTTCTCTTCCTTAAAGGATCAATTCAGAGGTTAACTCTTTTAGTGAGCCTTGTCTGGTCCTCTGAACTGAAGGTCACTTGTCTCAGCAAAAGTGTTCCTAGAGCCTTTTGTCTGTTTCTCCCTTGCATGATTCCTTATTTGTGTGTGTGTGTGTGTGTGTGTGTGTGTGTGTGTGTGTGTGTGTGTGTGTGAGAGAGAGAGAGAGAGAGAGAGAGAGAGAGAGAGAGAGAGAGAGAGAGAGAGAGAGAGGAGAGAGAGAGAGAGTGGGAGAGGGAGAGGGAGAGGGAGAGGGGAGAGGGAGAGGGGAGAGAGACCTTTTCTCTTATATTTCAAGCTCCTTCAGGATCTCCTGCTTTTCATTCTTGTGTCCTCAATGCCAACCATAGTATATTTTTCCTTCAGATTCATGACATTCACAACATATTATGAATACCTGAAGTAGGAGATTGTCGCAGTGGTCTAGGTGAGAGGTGAAAAGTCCTGAACTAGTGATTGAAGAGAAGAGGGAAGACGCAAAAGACTCAATATGAAACCCCAATGAACTTCTGTCTTAAAGAGGCTTTCTGAAAACTACATTCTTAAATGGTGTTTCTAGGGGCAAAAATGTCTAAATGTGTCTTTCTGTGGCAGGATAAACAACTCATTTAGACATTCACCATTGATTGTGTCTATTTGGTTTCAGCTAGCTGGTAATACAGTGGGTAAAGAATTGCTAAGTCTAGAGTCAGAAAGACCTGAGTTCAAATGTAGCTTCAGACACTGACTGTGTGACCATAGGCAAGTCATTTATTTGCCTGATTTTTCTCAACTGTTAAATGGGATTAATAATAGCACCTGGCTAATAGTGGTTCTAGGGAAGCAGATTTTACATGTCATTATCTCTTGCCATCACAGAGATCCTAAACCTCTTATGGATGTGAACTATTATGCTTTAATATGTGTGTATAAATATGAATATGCATATATATGCATGTGTGTATATATGTTATAGGTACACATACACATATATACACATATGTCTTGCAGGTTTATGGGTATTTTAACATTTACAGAATGCCACCATTGCTTAAATTCAAGCACTATTGGAGTGGCTAGGTGGGGGACACCATCTAAGAAGATCGAAATGAAAATAGAATAAAAATGGGGAGATGTCATAGACTCCAATGTCTTCGGAGCTGTAATGGCTCCTATGGGTCTGCTATAGCTATGATAATAAATATAACTACTGTACATAATAAGCATTGACCTCTGCAAACATATCTGAAAGATGTGTATACCCACATGGATTCTGCAAACATTAGTGGCAGCTGCACCAATATAGGCACATACAATGAAACGACTCCAGAGTAGCTATAAAGCTCTATCATGGAAAAGCCTGGTGAACTCCAATGCATTTACATGGGTCACAAAGATAAATGAATTGGCTTTAAATGTATCATTAGATGTAAGTTCCATGATTCATCATAATAGACACTGCCTTTCAGTGTCATTCAGGCTAAAAGGCAATGCAGTTTAGGGTTTGATGGATGGAGGGGGCTTAGACATTCATACAGACACCTAACCTTTGCGCCAGTTTGGAAAGGAAGAAAGAAAGAAAGAAAGAAAGAAAGAAAGAAGAAGAAAGAAAGAAAGAGAAAGAAAGAAAGAAAGAAAGAAAGAAAGAAGGAAAGAAAGAAGAAGAAAAGAAAGAAGAAAGGAAAGGAAGGAAGGAAGGAAGGAAGGAAGGAAGGAAGGAAGGAAGGAAGGAAGGAAGGAGAAGGAAGGAAGGAAGGAAGGAAGGAAGGAAGGAAGGAAGGAAGGAAGGAAGGAAGGAGAAAAAGAAAGAAAGAAAGAGAGAGAGAGTAAGAGAGAGAGAGTAAGAGAGAGAGACTAAGAGAGAGAGAGTAAGAGAGAGAGAGTAAGAGAAAAAGAGAGAGAAAGAGAGAAGAAAGAAAGAGAGAGAGAGAAAGGAAGAGAGAGAGAAAGGAAGAGAGAGAGACAGATAAATGCAAGGCACTATATTAGGAATTGGTGAAACAAAGACAAAGTCAAAAAAGAGACCCTGCCTACAAGGAACTTACATTTTATCCCTTGAAGACAGAAAGAACACTGATCACTAACTACTAAGGACTTTGGGAGAAGATTTCCATAGAGGAGAGTAGGTGAACTGGATCTTGAAGGACAGTTGATATGCTAAGAGATAAAGCGGAGGGAGCATGTTTCAGGCTTTGAGGTCAATACTTTGTGCAAATGAGCAGAAAGAGAAAATGGAATGTCAAGTTTGAGAACCATTAAATATACTTGTTTGGAAGAGACAAAAAATGCATGAAGACAATGTGAAAAAAGAAAAGAAGGAAGAGAAGGAGAAGAAGGAGGAAGAAGAGGAGGAGGAGGATGGAAAAGATAGGAAGAAGTCAGATTGTGAAGGGATTAAAAATGCCAAACTGAAGACTCTGCGCTCTAACCCACAGTCCATGGAAGCCATGGAAAGTTCTTTCGTTATTGTAGAACCTACCTTTACCAATGTATTCCCCACATAACTATCCCTTATAACAAATAATAAACAACATATGCAAGAGGATGGAAGCAGAGAGCTTAGCAAAACTAGACAATATATCAAGAAAGTCTGATGCTACGTACAACACTGTTCCCAACTCACCCTGCCCCCCTTTATATATCTTTTCACTGGAATTGATGTAGACCACTATAATCTCATAGAATTCAATTTTTATTTTTAGGTTGTTCTTTCCATTTATGGCTCCCCTTCCCCTCTGCCCGCCAACATAGTATATATTATTTCCTGATTCTGTTTCCTTCAGTTTTTCATTATTTCATATTTTCCCATGCTTTTATGCATTCAGCATCTCCACAGTAATAATACATGATCTCCATATAATGGAATTGACTTAGCCTTTCCCTATCGATAGGCATCTGTTTTGTTTCTAGACAGCTAAGTGGAACAGTGATGCTGGGCCTGGAGTCAGGAAGATCTGAGCTCAAATCCAGCCTCAGAATGATACAATATTTGTAAAATATCTAGCATAGATCCTAACACATAATAGGTGCTTAATAAAGATTTTATTCCTTCCCCTCCCCTCCTCTTTCCTTCCCTCCATTCCTTCCTTGCTTCTTTCATATTTCCCTTCCTTCTTTCCTCCTTCCTTCCCTTCCCCATCCTGGCTGCTAGTGTCATCTTCTAGCATTGTAGTTGTTAAACTTTTTAAGGTCATGGATCCCTTTAGTTATCCGGAGGAATCTTGTGTTTGCCCATGCTTGGAATTTTCTTCTCCCTCCTCATCTTTGCCTCCTGGTTTCTCTGACTTCCCTGAAGTCCCTGACTGAAATCTCATCTTCTGAAGGAAGCCTTTCCCCGGCCCCTCTTAATTCTAGTGTCTTTTCTATGATTTATATCTTATTCATCTTGCACACAGCTTGTGCGTACATATTTGTTTGCTTATTATTTTTTCCATTTGATTGTGAGCTACTTGAGGGCAGGGGCTCTCTTTTGCCTCCTTTTGTATCCCCCCTAGCAGAGTGTCTAGGACATGGTCAGTAATGAATATTTGACTTCTCAGAGTGATATTTGAAAATGCATAAAATATAATGCATAGGATTACAAAGGAAATAAAAACCGTATATTTAAGTACAGTTATAAAAAACCTATTTTTTAATATTTTAAAGCTAAGAGCCATGAGACTCCAAGTAAAAAACAACCTACTCTAAGGTTACCTTCTATCAATTCTTTATTTCTTTTATTTGCTGTGACTTACAATATGCTGTCTTCCATTAGAATGCAAGTCCCTTGAAGTTGTGGTTTTTTACCTTTCTTTTTAATTCCCCCAGGGCTTAGCACAATGCATACTGTTTATAACTGCATAGAACTCTATGTCTTAAATTTTTTTCTTCTTAACCTATCACCATTTTTCCTCATGGGGTTACATGATTTTTAGTACCAGGGTCCATGATAACTTTTTTTTCTTCTTCCACCATGGCTAATATAATTCCTCTGAACAAGGACACCTCAAAAACAAAATAATTAACTAGAAAACAATGTTTTCATTTACTCTGTGAACACAACACTTCAGGACATTCCTCCACTGAATGTACAAGCTTCCCAGAAAGTGTAACACAGAATCATTGACAAGAGGGCCTCCAAGTACATTACCAGTGCTCTAGATAGGCATATGGTAGGTACAATGGTCTCAACTGAAATCCCATCTTAGATATTTAGGATCTATGTGACCACAGACCAGTAACAAATCCATGGAGCCTCACTCTAACAACAAGTTCACTTAGAAGTCGTTCTTGCTATATTCTGTATCTCCATCTCTGTCTCTTTCCTGGATTGGGCATTTGTGGGATATGCATGGCAGTTAAAGGCATAAGTATCCATTACAAGGTAAGTACACCACCATGAGCTTATCCCACTCATGTTATAGAGGAACTAAAATTTAAAATGTGCCATAAAACTTTTGGGACATAAGGCTGTATGGGTAACACAAATATTCTATCATAGTGGCTTGCCAGGTGTCTTTAAGCTAAAGTCATAGGGGCTGGGAACATTTACCATTCCCTGCCCTTTATTCATCCTTAAGGATTGACCTGAACTAATTTCACTAGGCTTAACTATCTCCTCAGCAGGAGAACAAGACTCTTAATGCTTCTAGTCCACTTCTACCTCAGCTTCTGGGGAGATTATTCTGTATTTGACTCTGATTTAAGAGATTGTCCTCATGGTGGGGGAAGTGAAATATTTAGGGAGTAACAAAAAAAAAAAAGTATCAGAGGGCAAAAGTGAATCAAGTATGGAAAGGAAAGCTTTGCTCCCACAAAAGAAAAGGGAAACTGAGGAAAGAAGAAACAAAATAATTACAAACAGTTGAGACTCTAGTATTTAAGCCTCATTAGGATATTTGCAACAGGGTTGCTCATTATCATTCTTCATTTAACCTCTGTGGAGTACATGCAAGTCAGTGTCAAGTATACTCTTTCTTCCCAGCGGTCTGTTTGTCTCTTTGTCACTCTGTCTGGGTCACTCGTCCTCCCAGCTGATCTGCTTGTCTCTGTTTCTGCCACAACTAAGCCTAATTCTCAGGATCCTGGGAAAGGGAAGATATCATTTTCCTTAAGAAATCTCACAAGGTTTTATACCAAAGAAAAGAAGGTACAAATAAGAGACGTCTCCATTCAAGGCACAGATTTACTGAGTAAGCCATGAACTCATAGCTTGAAGCTATGAAGGAAAGGCATCCATCTACCAAACTTCTGGAATTCTAAGGGCAGTCTTTATACCTCAAGGCTGGCAAGAAAAGACCAGAGACATAGAGATTACCCTTTTAATATATCTTTGGAGTTCTGACACAGCAGCCGATTAAGTGAATCCTCATGGCCCACAGGAAACATTCAGAGGATATATATATACCTGCTATGAAGTGGTAGAAGAGGGGGAGAGGAAGGTCCCTCCATCACATACCTCAAGGGTGTACTACATTCCCAGTAGCGGGAAAGCAGCAGTAACTAAGGAACCTAACCAGAAATTCATCCATTAGAGAAAGAATATGGCTTACACACAGAGGAAGTGTTCAATAAATGTTGCACCAAGAGATAAATTGGTGGAGCTATATAGATAAGACTTTGTCTACAAAGAGTAATATAACCTACCTGTTATTTGATAAGCCAATCAGAAAGTATTCTGCTTTGTGGCTTTTCTATCATTCTGAGAAAGGGTCCACAGACTTCACCAGAGAGTAAAAGGGCTCCATGACACAAGAAAAGTTTAGGAACCCTGCTAGGCAGTTGCTTGGAAGCACTCAGACATGAAAAAACTTGGCCATGGTCACTAGATAGTATGGGTCAGGACCTGACCAGGTTGTCTGGACTCCAAGATCAACCCTTTATTCAAAGTGCCATGCTGGCTTTCCAGTAGAGACATAGTATTTCTAATCTGTAAATCTATGTTTATTATCCAAAATGAAATCATGTGACATTTTAACCAATAAAAATTATTTAGTTCACGCTATACTCACTTCTCCATGCAGCAATTTCACATACAAAAGAAATCAGAGCGAAACCCAGTATACTTTATTGCCTTAGAAGTATATCACTCAAATTTAGCTTTCATTTCTTTTGTAGACAGTATCTTGCCTGTTTTCTTATAGCAGTAAACCTTAAGATCGTATCTATAAGAGTGAATCACAAACTTTTTGGAGTTATGGCATCCTATTTCTGTGTAATATATTTCATAGGCCCTCTACTCCTAAAAATGCTGCTTGGCATGTACAATCTCTATATATGTGATTCATATATACATATATATGAATATATATATATATACATATACCTACATGCTCATAAATAAACAAATTGACAGATGGTTTTACCCATAAATACAAAGAAGATTAAGGGTAAGAGGAATACTGTGGGGGAGTTGGGTTCCAAATCACATAAGTCCAATCTCTTCAATTTACACATTTTTTCCCTAACAGACTTGCACCAGCTCCTATGTGATCTACAAAAAAACAGGAGCAAATCATTACCTGAGTAGCTTTCTTTAGGGGAAAGGAAGGGAAGGAATAAGCACGCGCACGCACACACACACACACACACACACACACACACACACCCCTACACATATATAGGAATACCCATACACAGCCACATATATTTATATATGTATACATGTATGTGTGTGTATGTGTGTGTGTATGTGTGTGTACAGGGAGAGGAGAGAGAAAGCGTACCTACAAATGTGTGAGGCATTGCCCTCAGTGCTTTTTACAAATATGATATCATTTGACCCTGACAAAAATCCTGCAAGGTAAGTACTATTATTATCCCTAATTTACAGTTCAAAAAATTTTAACCAAGTGTAAGAGGACCCAAAATCTCCCAGTGCTTTGATTTCTAAAATCATACTGTCTTTAGTTTTGTTTCATACATTTTGCTGATTTTGAGAAAATATCAACAGTGATTTTTACAGAAGAAGAAAAAGAAAAAATAGTTTATTGAAGCCAAAAGCCTTATTTGCTGCGAAAATTGCAAATGTTTGCCTGGAGCAAATATGTGAAAATTTGCAATTTGTTGTAGGTGTGGAATTTTGCTATTTTTCACAGTGGAAGAACTGTTCCACCTAGTTTGCTCTCTTCCCCACCCCTCCAAGATGTGTGAATTTTCAGAGAAAATCAGAGATCTTCCCACTTAGATGCAAAAGTTTTGCAGGTGAATAGTAACATTCAAAACAGCAACTTTAAATTCTAGTAGATGAGGTGATCCATCAGATACTTTACTAATAGAATGGCACCACCCGCTGAGGTAAAGACAATGGGTCCAAGGACATACTGAAGTTCTCTCTGGTTCTGTAATTCCATAGTCAATATAGTACCAAAATGCCAATGAATCCATGACCTTACTGCTGTGGATATTCTCTCCAGGGATGAATATTGTGTAAGTCATCCATGCTGATCTGTCCTGTGAGACACTTGGCCATGTCCATCTGTAAATTTATCCCAGGATGTCCCCACTCTGGGTATTTCCTTCAGTAATCCCATATTATATGTAAATGGTATTATATTAGAACACATTAGATGAATTATTCCAATTCAATTAATAATTCTGATATTAGAACAATACTATTATGAGTTATGATTGAAAAATTAATAAACTATTAATTTTTAATTAATAGAGATCCTGTTGGCAAACTCATGAATATGAAATGTATATGTAGAATTACAGATCTAGAGCTTAAAGGGATTGCAAATGCCATCAGATTCCACACTCTCCTCTTCCTTGCCCAAAACCACAGAGCTAATCAGTGTTAGAAGTAGAATTGGAATCCACATCCCAGACTCCAAAGTCTGTGCTTTTTTCCCCCACATCACATTCTCAGTGAGCTATGTCACATTTCTTTTAATTTCTAAATCCCAAATTGATTTATCACAATGCCTTTCAATCTCTATGCCTTTCAATCAGTTGTAAGGGAATTCCTGCTAGTAACCAGTTGTAATGAATGAAAAGTGAATTAAACAAAATTATCCATCCTCTTTGATAATAAAAATATAGTGAATATTCTGACCTCATTCTTTTAGACCAACGGGCTACATTTCCCTCTCAAGGTTCAAAGGGTATTCCTGAGTTATGGAAATGAATCTCTTCTAATACTATTGACATCAACCTCTGTCCTTGGGTACCATCTCATACTGTTAACCACCAACAATAAACATGAAAGTTCATTATTTAATTAGCATTGCTTAACTTTTACAAAATAATATATTTACTTTGCAGATATAGCAAGAACAGAAGCATGAACATTCAGCCTTGTGCACACACTTGGGGGGCCTCCTTTTATACCACCTGAGTCACTGATGAGAGTGAGCTGAGATTTAATGTGATTTCTCTACTCCATGACTTCCTGGTGGCTTGTTCTGCAGAATTTTTGCAACTGGCAGGGTTATAGTCATCTCCACTCTCCTTTACCCAGAGAAAGGAACAAATGAATACGATAGACTTAAGCAACCGCAGGTTGCTGGCTCTGGATGAAATAGGGCATGAGGCCTCTCCTTTACCCAGGAGCCCTCAGCAACATGCCCTCCTCCAACTCCTGCAAGTCCATGAAGAGCCCACACTGAAAGCCCTTGATGACTAATGAATTTGTTAATTCAATCCATTTCTAACAATGCAATCAAAGAAGTTCTTCATCCCATGTATGTTAGGTTAAAATCTATCTATGAAATGTTTGTGCCATCTCCAAATCTCTCCAAGGAACTTCATCTTGCCTTTTGAGATGATGATGCTATGATGCCAGGCATCATCTTGCCTTTCTAGAAGCATTTTCCTCAGACTATTCCACATCAGAGATTGAGTCAACTAAACATGTTGATACCTGCTCACCCCTTTCCTTCCCCTCCCTTCCCCTCCCTTCCCCTCCCTTCCCTTCCCTTCCCTTCTCCTCCCCTCCCTTCCCTTCCCTTCCCTTCCCTTCCCTTCCCTTCCCTTCCCTTCCCTTCCCTTCCCTTCACTTCACTTCCCTTCACTTCCCTTCCCTTCCCAAAATCTCAAACCCACAGCACTCTGAAGCCCATAGATTGGACAACACTATCTGCCTATGGGCTATTTTCTGGACCCTCTTGGCTTAAGAGTGATTATCAGTAATAACTGTTACTGTTTCCCTCCTAGTCTGATGTAGTTATTTTTCATCGCTTCATTAAAGGGGCCATCGCTTGACTACTTCTTAAACAGGCAATGGGTGTTGCCTTACCCTAAGTGAGTACCTGAATAAACCTTGGCCTAAAAGAGGCCAAGGTCTCCCATTGCATCCTGGCCTATCTCCAGTCATCCTGATGAATATCTGGTCACTGGATTCAGATGACTCTGGAGGAGAAGTGAGGCTGGTGACCTGCACAGCCCTCCCTCACTCAAAACAAAGTCAAGTGCAATTCAGGTCATCATTTCTCTGATGTCATGGTCTTCTTCAGCAATGAAGGATGAACACAACAACAACAACTTTTGCTAGGCACTGTGATAAGGATTGAGGATGCAAAGAAAGATAAATGAGCCATTTGTTCCAGTTGTCCTATAAGATCTTCAGATTTGTCTTGGGACTAGAACTGAAAGATTATCCTCTGAAGAATCTGGGTCTGAAGACTGCATATTTGAATATATGTGTGTGTGTGTGTGTGTGTATGTGTGTGTGTGTGTGTGTGTACATATACATATATACATACACATACACACAGATACGTACAAAGAGAGACAGAGAGAGAGAAGGAAGTTCAAAATCCAAAATATTTCTACTATTAAGAGTTTCAAGATACCTTAAAGGCAATATCTATTATCTGCCTTAAGTCCCTCGTTTTAGAATGAAGATTCCAAGGCCCAGAAGGTAAAATTACATCATTCATATGATCATACATTGAAAGAGGAAAAAGTCCGTTTAGTCTAATCATCTCATGTTATAGATGAGGAAACTGAAGCCCAGGGAAATTAAATCACTAGCTCAAAGTTTTACAGTAATAAGTGGCAGAGTTAGGATTTGAACCAGGAACTATGACCCCCAAATCCATTTTCTTTCCACTGCACCATGATGTTGCTTCACTATTAAAAAGCAGTCAGAATGGTAATCTCTGATGCCAAATCTATGGCTTTATTCTGATTCTTTAGCCTTGTAGTCATAGGCAAGTTTTCTAACCTTCCAAAGCCTCACTTTCCTTATCTGTGAAATGAGTATTATCATATCTGCACTATCTACTCCATCTGCACTATCTACTATAAGCGGAACTTTTGCAGATTTTCAGATGCCATAGAAAGGTGAGCCACTATTGCTACTATAATGAGAAAATGAAAGAGGAGGTGGCTAAGGATCCCTATCTCAATCCTCTACCTCCAAATCCAGGGTTCTTTTCAGAGTGCCACACAGACCCCAGTAACTGATGCCATCTTTCTACATTCTCTTCAGTTCATTTATCTAGGACTTGCCAAGTCCTTAGCACAAGCTCCCCTGGACCTTCCAAAGTGCCTATTATTTAATTCAATCAAATTGTTGTTTGGTTATTTTTCAGTCATGTCCAACTCTTCAGGACCCTAGTTGGGATTTTCTTGGCAAAGATATTGGAGTGGTTTGCCATCTCCCTCTAGAGTTCATTCTACAGATGAGGAAATTGAGGCTTGTTAAACAGGTTAAGTGACTTGATAGAGTCACACAACCAGTAAGTGTCAAAAGTTAGAATTGAATTCAGGAAGATCAGTCTTTCTGAATTCAGGACTGGCGCTCTATACACTGTGCAACCTAGGTACCCAATTCAATAAACTTACTCTGCATCTAGAGAAGAGTAAATCTGGGACTGAAGACTTTGCGTATTTGAATATGTATGTGTGTATGTGTGTGTGTGTATGTGTATACACCTATACTATAGATATGTTTGTGTATATATGTATGTGTATATATATAGTTTTTTTCTTTTCCTAACAGGCAACTGAGCATTTCAACAGTGTATGGGAGAATGTTGTCCTCTCCCTCTTCTTTTATGCCCTTTTCCCAGTTTGGAAAGATAGACAATGACTCCTTATATGCCCTAAAGCTGATGAGATCCTCCCCGGGGGTGAAACTATATTGATTTTGCTTTAAAGTTCCCCACTTAATCTATTTAATTAAAATGCTTCCTTAGATTATAACTGGCTACCATATAGTTTGAACAGGTGTACATTCACTGTCGTCTAATGCTCAACTTAGTACAGGAAACAACTCCTGAGTGTAGGAACATAGCACTTGCCATTGTCTTAGATCTCCATCATCTCTTTTTAGCATTCCTTTCAAGATTTATTTTAAACCACACTCAGTAGTTTCATAGCTTTTCTTGGTGTCACATAACCTTTAAAGTGATTGCCTGGTTTTTCTCATTCATCTGCCTTATCTCAGAAAATCTCTGTTGGGATGGGGATAAGGAGGAGAAAACCAATACAATCTGATTCTCAGAATATGCAGAGATGAAAAAAAACAAAACATTTATTTGGAAATATGCTCTCCTTTTAGTTTTTTTAAAAGAAGATTGTTTAAAAATTACAATTAAAACAAAGTTAACTAATAAGAGTTTCAACGAGGACAGTTCATTCCCACTAGAATTCTATAGATCATAAAAATTAAACCATTAATAAACATCAAATCAACTTAGAAATCAAATATAGCACAAATGGTCCCTTTACCTCAGAAGAATTCTAAATCACAGCTGTAAGATTTATTGCTGTTTTTTTTTTCCTATGGAGAATGTTTCTTTAGGCTTAATTCTTTAGTGCCTTTCATTTATAGATCAACCTTCCAGCCAAGCTTTCTACCAGCCAATAAGCACCTAAAGAATATCTCTGTGTCCAGATCTTATTGCCACCTCTTTCCCTTATTTGCCCAATTAACTTTACAGTCTATAGCTGTCACCAGCCTAACTACCTTGGAACCCCTAGATAAAAGCTTCTTATCCTAGGCTGCTCTATTCATCAGGAATCCAGCAAAACTATGGTTTGTAGAGCTTTCCATGAAATACCTCCCACTCAACTGATTTGTGGTCCCTAATGAACCATAGGCTGATGGACAATTATTCATCTGGCTCAGACATATGGAACATTTAAAGCTAGGGTACTTGGGATCTCACAAAGCTGTATATGCGCCTTCCAATTTAACTTTAGATAGAAGATTTTGACATAAGTAAGAAATAGAACATCAACTACAATGGCCCAGAAAAAGCAACTTTCGCTTGAATGCTCCAGTTCTCTGTAAACTGGTTGTGCAAACCAAAAATAATAAGGTTTTGCAATTTCCCACATTTACAACAACAAAACTGAGGCACAATTAAAAAGAACCCTTGCTCTGTACCATCACTAACTTGCCTTGCAACTAGGAAATGGCTACACATTTTCTTAAAGTTCTTTAAGTAACTCTGTGTGCAGAGGTTTGTTGGGCTGCCAATATTTTGGTTTAAATCAAAACAACAAACAGACCATAGAAGATGGCATTAGGAATTGAGTAGTTTGGAAAACCGCTCGCTGAGCCCTTCACAACCCACCTGCCATTTCTACTTGAGAGTGAGAACTAGATATCCCAGGACCCCCTTCAATATCTCATGCAATTCATTATCAGGTAACTAGGTTATCAGAAATCACCACAAGACAGGAGGGTGTGTGTTTAGTAATTGGAAGACATGGCTTGAAAAATGACTGCTTGGGGTTACTTACAGTATTATCTCATTCAGCATTCCCTGCCAGAGTGTGAAGGACAAAGAGGAACAGGGAGGCATGAAAGGAAAACAGAAACACTTCTTAAATATTCAGTGGACTCACTCCAATGGATCTCCTCCCATCCCGGCAATCAATTGGCATGAGGAACATTCTGTAGGAAACCACAGTTGTAAATATAGGATACTTTGCCCTGGCTTTCAGAGATGGCTCAGGTACCATGCATCCCTCCAAAAAAAAAGTTACCAGGGATAATGGGAATAAGGGAGGAGAAGGAAAAGGAGAGAAAAAAGTCTACAGATAGTGAAGTATTTATTCAGTGTGATAAAATGCTTTCCTCCTCTAGTTTCTCCTCTGCCTCTGAGCTTCTGGTAGAAGAGTACACAGGATAAAAGGGTAGTTTATTCATCTTTCCTAAGATTTAGATTGATGCACTGCTGTTTTTTGAGGCAACTCAGCCAGGTCACTGAACTTGTAAATGCACACTTGTTCCCCGTGGAATTTCCTTACTAAAATACTGCTTTTCATTGATTGATAGGTTGAAAAATATGAAGCTTACTTTCCTCAGATCTTCTTCCCCAGAACAATGCCAACAGCCATAAGATGTGTGATTGGGAAACCTCAGAATGGAAGAGAAGAAAAGGAGGGGAAAAGAGGAGAGGGGGCACATGAAGAGGCCTTGTAACTTTTTTAGCCAACCTGGTTCAGCTCTTTGCTCTGACATGCTATAGGGCTGTATGCATGGATTTTTTTTTTAATCCTAAACTTCTAAATAAGAATCAAATAGGTCCATACATCTATCACTGCTAGATAACGTAAGGTCTTTTTAAAGCAAATATGCCGCAGAGAGGCAGTGTAAGTTGTTGGGAAGAACCCTGCACTGGGATTTTGGAAACATGAGCTTAAGTCCATTCCCTTAGCAAATCCTACCTATCCTTTAAAACCCGATTTACTAATCAGAAGATCTCACCTAAATCAAAATATATTTCTTTTCCATTATTTTACTGGCCTGATTGGAGGAGGCGATGTTGCACGTTGAGGGAAAAACTTATTCCCAATAATTTTTCAATGCATTTTCTATTATACAAAGTATAATTATATATTATATTATTATATATATGATACAAAGTAGCTAAAGTACATGTTGACTTAAGAAAATCTTTTGGACTTTGACAGGAGGACTAAAATCAATCCCTTAAAGTTTGTCTATCTGCACTGAGATAATAATACTAATAAATAACATTTTTATAATATTTAATCTATACTCTAAAAAACTTCACATCTCCTCTCTCATTTGATCCTCACATAACCTTGTGAGAGAGATTCTATTGAACCTGAGATAGATTAAGTGATTTGTCAAAGATGATGAAACTAATAAGCATATAAGGAAATTCTAGTTGAGGCCTTTCTGACTCCAAATGCCCTCAGCATGCTGCCTCTTATACTAACTACCATGGTCCTAGGCTTAGCGGGGTTAGCTTGACCAATCTGCAGGTCATTGAAGCCCTTTGTAATATACCAAAACATTGTCTCTATGTTTAGTTTCAATTGTCTAGATAACATGGTGCCATATAGGACTGAAACAATTGAACAACATCAGTGTATGTGTGCATATATACATATACTTTATCAAACAATAATTTTATGAAATATATACATATATATACATACACATATAAGGTATTATTTATATAAGGTAGAACTTAAAGCCCTTTACTCATACATAAACACACACACATATTATATATATACTTTCTGAATAATAATTCTATGAAATGTATACTTTATGTATGTATTAATGTGATTATTATTGAGTACTGTCTTTATTTATTTGAATACTCACTGTCGCACAATTTCTATATTAGAATAGCTGTAACAATGAAATTATGTTTCTCTATTGAAATATTTGCTATAAGAGCCAAATACATCATATAACACCTGCCTTTTTTAAGTCCCCCAAATACCAGCTTTTGTGATCCAAATTATGTAACCTCATTAGTCCCATATCCATTTCCATCTTTAATAATGGTGAATTCAATTTTTGAAAAGCATGTTAGTATTAATCAAGAACTGAGACAAGATGTCTGAATAAAAAAAAAAAGTAATAGATTTAGAGATAGAAGGACCTTCAAAATCATTTTTTTCAACCTCTTTATTTGACAGAGGCAACTGAGAGCAGAGAGAAAAAGTCATTTGCCCATTTCCACAGAGACAAAGTCAAGCATTGACCATGGTACTCTGCTTTCAAATCCAGTACCATATCCACTATACCACAATGACCCTCATCATAGAACAGTAAAAACTAAGGACCCAGGTTCACATCCTACTTCTGTATGACCTTATTCAAGTCATTTTATCTTTCCTAGTTGCCAGTTTCCTTATTTGCAATATTATGATGCTGGATTAAATGACTTCTGAGGTTCCTTCCTGACCCAGATCAATGATGAAATAGCAAAATATGAATCAAATGAAGAAAAGTAATAAAATTAAAAGCAAAGTAGGGAAAGGAAAAAATTGTCAATGTAATTTAGCTGCCCCCTTCTCTCCTAATTCAATAATACTTCAACTAGAAGGAGGCTATGCACAAAATATAAAATAAAATAAAGATGAAACAATCTCCAGAACTTCCAGAGTTGTTTTGAAGTTCAAAAAAGGAAAGGGAAAAAAAGGAAGAAATAAACATGAAAACTGGGACTGAAATTAGAGCTTTCAAAGAAGAATTCAAAAAGAAAAAAAAAAAGAGTAGATGATTTAGAAGAAATGATGGCTAAAGTTCCCAAAACAAAGAAAAAGAAGACTTTGCAAAAGGAAACTGGCAAATTTAGAACTCAAAAAATCTAAAAAAAAGAAGAAAGACAAACAGAATGAAACCAAAAGATAGTAACAGTGGAAGAGAACCTCAGATCTTCATTGGCTAAATCAGTTGATCTTGAAGAAAGAATATGTCCACAATTATTATTGTCCTAGAAGAACATAAGTGAAAAACAAGCAAGAAAAAGCTATTTCAGTATTAGAAAAAGGGAAATGTTCTCATTTTTAAAAATAGAGTAAACTATACTTTGTAAATTATAGATGAGAAAGTTTGACCTTGATTACCAAAATATTTTACAATATATCATTAAAGGAATAGTCTACAAACCTATAGAAAAGGGGGGGGACTGATTATTATAAAGAACCAGCACAGCTTTTTCAAGAAGAAGAAACACCAGACTAAACTCATTTCCTATTCTGACCGATATAACAGACTAAAAGATTATGGGAAAATCATAGAGGTGATTTTAGAAGCTCATTTAATAAATCCTCTCATAGAAGTTGGAGAGATCTGTCAGAAAATAAAGAGAAATAGATTTGGAACTAGCTGAAGGGTGACTCAAAGAGTAGTCATGAATGGTAATAGGTTAATTTGTAAGGAAGGCACCAATGGAATGCCCCAGAGAACTCTGTTTGACCCTGTGATCTTTAACATGTTTATAAATAACTTTAACAAACGTATAGATGCCATACTTACAAAATATGAAGATGAAACAAAGCTAGGAGACCTAACTTCCATAGTGAATGAGTCACAACTCAAAAAAAAAATTTAATAGGCTAGAATATTGTGCTCGAACATATTTGATGATGTTAGAGATAAATATAAAATACTATTCTTGAGTTCAAAAAAAAACCTTCACAAATACTATTCATAATTATTAGAATAGATATGGTTAGAATGCAGTATGTCTCAATATGTGTTTGTATAGCAAACAAAAAAAGCTAACAATCTTAGGTTACATCAAGATACCCGGGGATTTTCTTATTATAGTTTGCTCTGCTCATATACTTTGTTCAAGTCTAGGAAACTCACTTCAGGGAGGACATCAAAATCTATAAAGTATCCAGAGAACTACAACCAGGATGGTAAAAGAACCTTGAAACAGTACTGTATGGAAGAGAAAAGAAAAATTTCTGTAGGTATTTTAAAGGTGGTTACATCAAAGGGTGATTTGATTGTTCTGCTTAGTATCAGAAGACTGTACAAGGAATAATGGTTAGATGTTTCAGAAGAGCAGCTTGAGGCTGCATGTAAAGAGAAATTTCCTAAGTATTTGAGCTCTCCAAAAGTGGAATGGACTAGATTCAACAGAAGCCTTGAAGGCAAACTAGATGAACACTGATCAGATATGTTGTGCAGTT
This sequence comes from Notamacropus eugenii, assembly GCF_028372415.1. Lineage (NCBI taxonomy): Eukaryota > Metazoa > Chordata > Mammalia > Diprotodontia > Macropodidae > Notamacropus > Notamacropus eugenii. Next base: position 285,821,320 of record NC_092876.1, read on the forward strand.
AATTATTGTTGAGGTACCAGTTGGATGAAAAAGTCTTTGAGGTTCCTTCCAACTCTTCTATTTCATGATACTACAAACAATATGCTTTTTGAGTGGACAGAATTCTTTTGGAAAGGACAACATAAGACAAGAAATGATATTTTTTCTAAGTGATAGCTATGTCTCTGGTTCTGTGAAATTCAGGGAAGAAACTATTAAAAGATCTCAGAGGAGGGTAAAGTAAAAGTTGGGTTGGCCTGATTAAAATCCTTTAAGTAAAGCTTAATTTGGGTGTTCCCGATGTTCTTTCTCTTCATTTCCTCCCTTAGAGACTTCTCACACCCTTTCCAACAATGACATTACACTCCTTTGAAAAAACCACTTTGGAAAAGCTTCTGATAAGCTCCTTCAAACTAAGATAACAGATTGCTTGCAAAGAGGATATTTGCATTTAAAATATCAGAGGCTAATAATAGGATTTAAGGTAGGAGCAAAGAAGTGGGCTAGGGAAAGGTAGATTGGGAGATCTCAGTATCTATGAAAACAAAGCAAGCAGTTACTTATCTCATTTACTGGAAAGGTCATTTTTACCTGGATAAGTTGCTTTAAGTACCTGTGATAAATACACGCTAGACACACAAGTTAAACAATTATCAGGTTTATATAATAAAATAGTGTTTGAGCCTTGATCCTCTTAATACCACTACATCCTGGGCCATCTCCAGTTGTCCTGATCTGTATCTGACCATTCCACCCAGATGGCTTCAGAGGAGAAAGTGAAGCTGGTGACTTTGCACAGCCCTCCCTCACTTAAATACAATTGACTTGCAAGTCATGGCATCATCTTTCTGATGTCATGGTGCTCTTTGAGAATGAAGGAGAAACCACATAACTACTACTATTACTACTAATACTTAACATTCATATAGTATATACTATGTGCCAGGTACTATACTAAGCACCTTACAATCATTATCTCATTTGATACTCACAACAATCTATGAGGTAAGTACTATTACTATGCCCAGTTTTACAGATGAGGAAACTGAAGCAAACAAGGCTGAATGACTAGCTTAAAGTCACACAGCTAGTAAATGTCTGAGGCCAGATTTGAACTGGAGTTTTCTTGACTTGAGTCCTTGTGCTCTATCCCCTATACCAACTATCTGATATTTTACTTCGATATTATACTATTTGCTTCATACAGAAAAGTGCTATAAAATATACCAGAGACTTGATTCAGGAAAGGAAAGGAAGATAGAGTAGTCAGAGAAAAGTAAGATCAAAGAAAGAACATGAAATTTGGAATCAGATAACCTAGGTTCAAATCTTAATTTTGTGCTATCATCTGTGTGAACCTGAATAAGGAAGAAAAAACTTCCTAAGCATGAGTTGTAAAATGAGGGGCCATCACTAAACAGAATCTAATGGTAATAGTGAGACTGATTTAATTGGGGCCAACATAAGAAAAGTTAGTACAAAAGTAACTAACTTTTTATTTAATTTGTCTGTTTCTGAATAATGGGTTTTTAAACAGTAAACCTAAAGATAAGGACTGTTCAGTGGATTCCATCTTCTCTCTTTTCCTTTTCAAAAGGGCAAAATGTACTGAAAGGTGTGGTACATACACCTAATTTAAGGGAAAATAATCTGGCCTGAAGGGAGGAAATCTACTAGTGGATGCCTAGTGTCCATCCCATTTGTGCAAGTTTCACTTTACATCTGTGACCTTAAGATCCAAAATGACAAAAGCACATCATGATGTATAAAAGAGCTATGTTCTCTCTTCTTCGGCATTATAAAGGACTCAAGCAAGTTGGGCAGGCAAACTGGGTAAGACTTTTTGAAGACCTGGACAAGACAGCTGGGAAATAGATTGCAATCTGTATCTTTGGAGAGGGTACCCGCATCAATGAGGTTGCAGATCCATTTGAATATTTGTACAGAGGTAAAAAAGTATACAACTTTAACTTCAAATAGAATCTTAGGCTAAGAGAGCAAGAGTAGAACTTAATTCTATAAAATTAAATCAGAAATAAATATGTACTTATTGAGTGAACCACATGTTACTTGGCGAATAACACACCCTGTGGAATGTGGTGGGAATGAAATGAGATCCATGTGCAGTGCACCCAAGTCATCATAACAGCCACATTTTTGTTTTTCCCCTTTCTACTTTTGTATGTGTGTGTTAAGAATAAGTAATGTCCTTGTGGAATTACTGTATCCAGTTGTGAATGATGTATGAAATGAAAATTCCCTGCCCAATGAACAGTGATTTGTAATCACCTCTATTCTGTTTTGCTTTGCATCCTATACAGTAAATGTAGACTTTCTAAATTTGACCAGAAAACCCACTAAACATTTTCTGTGAAAATAACAACAACAAAAATGATCTTTTATATTTTGTCCCAGTTTTCCTTCTCCCTCTTGCTTTCTGGGTGACCTTCCCCAAATCAGTGGCATGTACCTTCTCCCAAAACCAGTTTATTTATGAAACCCAAGGAACTGAAAATAATGTTGCACAAAGAGCAATATTTATTCTCTTTCAACATTTGGGGAAAGACAACAAGAGGCTTGAATTCCACAAGCACCAATTGGGGGTCACTACTTGTTTGTTTACTTTCCGATAGTCACTCCAGCTTTTTCTTAAGGTTCAATTTGCTTTCAATCAGAAGGCATTTAAACCTCAGGAGGAGCCTAGCCAAAACAATCCATTCTGTTTCCAAGCTAACAGTTGACTTTCCACCTACACTCTGGGCTTATTCTCATAACTTTACCTTTCACTTAGTTAACTGGAAGTTGCTTGGTCCCTCTGAGGCGTGGTTAACTTTCCGGAATTATTCATCTTTTCATACAAAGAGATGCAGTCATTCTTCCTGTATTTGCAAGGGCTGGCAGGGGAAGAGAAAAGTGAGCACAGAAAGAAGTAATCTGCTTCTGTTTCCGTACTTCTTTTTATGCAACCAATGAGTTTTAAAATATGAAACTTAAGGTAAGAGGTGCTTGTTAGATACTTTGTGCCCTCTTCCAATTCATTTTCTGAAGGAGAAAAAAATTCACTGAACAGCAGCTGAAGCTCAAAGTTTAAGGGGGGAAAGCACATCTGGCACAGGAGGAGGATACCCATATAACATTGTGGAAAGCTTAGGTCCATTCCATTTATTTAAGTACCACTCTGCTGTTTTCCCCTTCATCTACACCCAGCCTTACTCTAGTATTATTTTCAGGTCTTCCATCCTCTGCTAATAGACATTATAATCCCTCCATTCCTTCTGGTCCTATGCAATGCTTTTCTGCTTTTCTATATGTACTCCACAGAAGTGCAGGAGAAATTTTTTTCACTGAGAAAATAAGCTCCTGCTTATGACAAAAGAAGGGAGATTGTCAGTGGTGGAAGGGTTATTGAAAAATAGACACACAGATTAATATACTGTTGGTAAAGTTGTGAATTGGTCCAATCACTTTGGGAGGAAAAAAAAGGAATTATGCTGAGTAAAATATCACTACTTTGACACAGAGATCCCACTGCTAGCCATGTACCTGGAGGTCAGAGATGTAAAGAAAAATTCCATATATACCAAAATGTGTTTAGCAGAAGTTGGAAATAGGAAAAAGAGAAGCTTAAACCATGGCCTTCCTATTGTACTTTCAAAACAATAATTTTAATCAAAAGAATGAGCTTTAGCCAGGATTACTTATTAATAGATCTGTGATCTCATTAATATGAGCAAGACCTCCATTAGTATAGACTAGAAACCCATTCATGCTTTCTTATTCCTTACAAATTTGTCTTCTGGGATCTACCACAGATCTACTGAGGATCTTCCCTAGGTTATCTAATATCCTGTGGATTCCAGGGGAGCATTCAGGTTATCTCTCTTTCTCTTGACTCCAACTTTCTTTTCGATTGTACATTTCTTGGATATCATCTTCATTTCCACATTTTTAATTTAATATTTCATTTTCCCATGTACAAATAATTTTTAACATTCATTTTTAAAACTCTGAGTTTCAAATGATTTCTTTTCCTGCCTCCTCATACCCCCCTCATTGAGAATGCAAGCCATTCCATATAGATTATACATGTGTAGCATGTGTAGTCATGCAAAACATGGATATTATTTTTAACAGAGCTCCTTATGCTCACACTATTATTTGTAATAAACTGCAGCCTACCTCATCTCTCCATACCTCTCTCTGTTGCTCCTTGTGTCACCCACAATTTTGATTTTTTCAGAGACCATTATTAAATTCCTGTTAATTGACTACTTGTGATGGCTTCATTCTTCACATACACATGGCATTAATAGAAAGATAAGATAGGTACTAGACCTAATATCCCACTGGTGTATAAAAATACAAGATGAGGAAACTCCTGCTACTGAGGCTGGTCAGTATCTTATCTGAAACTTAGAGTCCTAGAAAACTGGCTCAATCACTGAGTGGCTAAAAGACTTGCCCAGGAATGTCCTAAGTGGGACTTGAACTCACCTTGTTGCAGTTCCAAGGCTAGCTTCCTGTTCAATACACCACAAATTCTCATACTATTAGAGTCACACAGCTAGTATATAAAAGAGCTCAAACTTGAACCTGGATTGTCCTGGACTCAAGACTAGTTCCTTATCCCCTGGCCCATTACTACCTGTCATTGAAGTGATTGAAATTTAAAAATAATCATTATTTAAACTCAGGTCTTGCCAGTCATCATTCAAAAGAACAGCCCTTGTGGAGAAAGGGTCCACCCCCACCATCACCACCAATAGCCAACCAACTGATGCTGATGGGTCAAGGAAGCCAGGCACTCTGTGTCAGTGAGGGATGCTGAGGGAGAGGCAGGAGGCTGCATGTACTAGGAGATCACACCACTTTGACCACCTCTGCTACTCAAACTGAAACACAGTTCAGGACCCTGAGGCCAAGATCCTTGAAAATAGCGGTGTCTCCTCTGCCACTGGACCTGCTTTTAATCATAGTTCAATAAAGCAACATTTGTGGAGATGCAACCTGTCATCTTTCTCAAACAGTGCAGCAGCCTTCACCTCCTCAGCAACCACAACTGCTGAAGACTGGAAAGACAAACTTCTTACCATAAAAATCCTTGGCACTATCAAATGGTTCAACACCAGATACAGATTATGGTCTTAATGGAAATGACAGTAAAGATGAGATAATATCCTGCTTTGAGCCTGCATCCAAAGGACCACAGGGCTTTACCATCTGACGAGCAGCTGAAACTTCTTAAATGTGTTTTCTTCCCCATTAGAAGACAAGCTTCTTAAGAAAAGGGACTGCCTTGCTTTTTCCAAACCTTAGCACAATTCTTTGTACTAAGTGCTTTGCTTCATTAATTCATTCTTTCACAGCTCTAAGGCCTGATTTCTACCCAGTATACCATAAAGCCTCAGTAGAAGAATACTGGTGTTAAAAAAGATATGATTTTTGTGTCCAGGAGCAGTTTGGAATGACTAAAAACTGAATAATTTCCTAAATTCAGTCTAACCTGTTCATTTCCTTCCATTCAGATCTAGGTTCCTCTTTTTTTTCAGTCTACAATAACTGTTGTACAAGTTACATGGGCTAACTCAATGGCCTGTCACAGACTACTCAACAATTATTCGTATATTGGACTCTTAGTGAATTTTTAGACCAGTCTCTTTTGAGTTGTCCCAAATTCCACTGAGGAAATTGAAGAATTTTCTGGGACTTGAAGTAATGTTACCTTCCAATAGGAATACATGAAGAGCCTCATCAAATAGAAGTTCTTCTTCTCTTTAGGTTCCACATATAAGAATCTTCTAGGACAGTGGTGAATACCACTACTGAACAATGATATTGATAAACAGAGGGTCATCAAATAAAGCTTTTTTTTTAGCTGCACCTTTCAAGGAACCGTGCATAATCTTAACATGTACATGAAAGATGCCATGTTGGAAAAGGAATTTAAAAATACACCTTGCTTTACTAGTTAAATACCTTTTTGCAATCAGTCAATATTAAAACCTCTCTGTCTCTGTATCTCTGTCTCTCTCTCTGTTATAAATTTGACACCTTTTTAGCTATATCTTTCAATTAGTACTGTGAATAAACAAGCGATCCAGGCTAGTCAGTCAGTCAGCTAGTATTTATTAAGCACCTATGACATGTGAGGGATAGTACTAAGCATTTGAATGAGAATGTCAAGAAGAATAAGTAGCATTTTGTAGATCTTTAAAGTTTGCAAAGCGCTTTACATGTGTTAACTCATTTGCATTATTCATGAAAGCCAACCTACTCCAGTCTTCTATTTTCATCAGGGATATATTTGACCTATGTGTAAATCATTCTCATAAAGATTTTAGAGAGATGAGAAAGGAAACAAATGAGCTGATGTCTTAAAAACTCTTCAGTTCCATTCAATTAAACAGAAATATATTAAATTCCTGTTTTGTTCAAGGAAATCTATGTCCTGGGGATCAAAGACAAAAACAGAACTGTCTCTAATCTCAAGAAGTATACTTTCTACTTATGAAACTGTATGTACACAGATGCTTTACATATGCAAAGCATATTCTAAATAGTATAGTGAAAAAGGAAATAATCTCAAAGTTGGGAAGAAGACCCGAGTCAAATTCCACCTTGACACATCTTAGCTGATTAACTTTGGGCAAGTCAGCTTGTCTATGAGCTGAGAGAACTTTCTAAAGCTAGAAACACTGGAGGTTACAGAATAGTTGCCAATCTATGTTGTAGAGAGGGTTTTTTTGTTTTGTTTTGTTTGTTTTCACTGTCCTTGTTTTTCCTAAAGTGTTCTCTATAAAAAATGGCAGCTAGGTGGCAGAGTGGATAGAGTGCTAGACCAGGAGTCAGGAGAACCTGAGTTCAAATGTGGCCTCAGACTACCTGTGTGATTCAGGGCAAGTTGCTTAACCTTGTTTGTCTCAATTTTCTCTTCTATAAAATGAGCTGGCAAAGGAAATGGCAAACCATTCCAATATCTTTGTCTGGAAAACTCCAGATGGGGTCATGAAGTGTTGGACATGACTGAAAAATGACTAAAACAACAAGAATGTAACAATGGAAACACAAATCTGGGCTTTCCCTCCCCCCCTCAAAAAAAATTAAAATTATGCAAAATTTTATCAAAAGTGAGAGAAAGCTAACAAAGGGGGAATCAGGAAAAGCTCTGTGTGGGAGGTGGTATTTTAGCTAAGCTTTGAAGAAAGCTAAGGAATCTAAGAGGTAAAAGGAAAGAATTACATTTCAGATTTGGGGAACCACCTTTACAAAAGCATAAAGATGAAATGTTGTGTATAGGAAACTTTTACTTATCTATTTTAAGTGAAATGAGAGTATGTGAAAAAGATTTACCTGAAACAAGGCTAGAAGATCCCTGTGAGCCATATCGTGGAGGTCCTCCAATGCCATACTGAGGTCTTTGTATGCTATTTTAGAGGCAACATGGAGCTCTTGAAAATGTTTGAGTAAGGGAATGATGTGGGCAGATTTACATTTTAGAATTTTAAATTTTCTGTTTGGTCAGAGCTTTATTGCTAACACCACTTGTGATTTTTTAAAAACACATTTATCATCTCCATAAACGTCTTTTATTAAAGTCACCAAATCTCAATTTGGAAGGTTTGAAGAATATGAAGAACTCTTTGAAAATTCTATTTTAAGTCTTTCTCAAAATTCATCACTAGGTCTATACTCTAAGGAGATCAAATAAAAAGACAAAGTACCCACATATACAAACATATTTATAGCATTTCTTTTTGTAGTGGCAAATAATTGGAAAATGAGAGGTCGCTCAACAATTGGGGAATGGCTGAATAAGTTATGGTATATGAATGTGTGGAATACCATTATATAGTAAACTGTGAAAGGGGTGGTTTCAGAAAAACCTGGGAAGACTTATATGACCTGATTCAAAGTGAAATGAGCTGAAACTAGGAGAATAATGTACACAGTAGCAATACTGTAATGATAACCAATTGTAAAAGACTAACTCTGATCAATACAAAGATAGACCACAGTTGCAAAGGTATACTCATGAAAATTGCTCTCCACCTCCATATAGAGAAATTGAAGTACTTAGAGTGCAGATTGAGGCATATTATTTTTTTTTCAGAACATGGCTAATGCAGAAATATGTTTTGTGAGACTTCATATGTATAATGGGCTATCATTTTTCTTGCTTTCTCAATGTTTAAGGGAAGGGAAGGAAGGAGGGAGAGAATTTGGAACTAGCATACAAATAAAAAATATATGCCCTACAATAGTAATCTGAGTTATGCCCTATATATTCATCTGAGTTATAGCAGTACCATAGATTCAAAGTTATAAATGACTTTTAGAATTGATCTAATAGAATTTAATAGATAATACTCAATTATAGATGAGGAAACTGAGGACCAGGGAGGTTTGATTAGTTCAAAGTCATGTAGTGAGAGTGGAATTTGAATTGGTTTTCAGTGACTTAAGATTCGTAATTATTTTTCACTTTACCACATTGGTTGATTTGTTTGTTTGAATGTTTGTTTTTTAATACTCATCATCAACTTCAGAGCACTAGGTTTAGAGTCAGTTCAAATCCAACCTCAGATACTAACTAGCTTTGTGACTCTAGCCAAATCACTTAACCTCTATTTACCTCAGTTTCCTCAACTGTAAAATGAGGATAATAACAACACCTACTTCACAGAGTTATTGTGAGAATTAAATTAAATGAAATAATATTTGTAAAATACTTAGCACAGTACCTGGCATGCAATAGGCATTATATTCATGCATATTCGCTTCCTCTTTCCTTCCCTCCCCCAAGGATCCTGTAAGCGTGCAGTGAAACTAACTGCAACTCCTTTATGTGATATTCCAACAAAAATTAAGAATTAGTTCTCTCACTTCACTACAACTTTCTTATTTATTTAGTTTCGTTTATACCAAAATCAATATTGATGAAGTTGGATTCCTCCAGTATAATGTCACCTTTTTGGTTATTAGAAAAGGGATTCCCATTTAGTCAGAGTACCAGTAGTTAAACCAGGCTGTATAGATAACTGAAAATAGCATCTTCTGCCTCTTCTTTGTCCATACTGCCCCTGTAGTCTAGAATGAGAAGGAGGTTGCCTAGGACTGAGGGCCATTTTGTATTTCATTTTATGGTTTACCATGGTTAAGTATTTAATCACCTAATAGCCAATAATTTGCATTATACTATGAGGAAAGCTATATTGTATCCATGGTTGCACACAATTTTTAAGATAATTACATATCATGGCTTGTCACTATTCAGCAGATTGCATCTATATGCAGGATTATAGCACATTAAATACTATGGAACAAACTTTCAGCTCTCTTAGCTTTCAATAACTCCCTGAAGGTTTCTTGGTGTTTATTTCTGTTTGGTATTCCTTTTAGTATCTCTTTTCTCTGTAGTCATACAAGCACCCCACTTCACCTCTGGCAATCATGAATTGCTGCCTTAAGGAGCAAAAACTTTCTCTAAAGATACATCCGAAATAATAAAAAAAAATTCTGCATATCAAAAGCCCTTTAAAATTCTTTTTTAAAATAACACTTTAAAAAAATAACATCTGTTTAAATCCTTTTATCATGATTTAAACACATTTTCAGTTATCACGGGTTTTTTTGGGGTTCTTTTTATACCTGTTACCATGGACACAATGTCGCTTGCCTCAGAGTCTAATTAAAATGGTTACTGGCACTGCCAGGGAATTGGAGAAAATCACGTGTCAGGGGAGTGGCTTCAAAATACAAACCAGCTTTTATCTTTGGGTTGCTCAGGGTCTTCTCAGCAAATTTTGTTCTCTCTTTACATGTCTATTCCTATTTGACTGTAAAGAAGGAATCCGTTGTTTGAGGAACCATTAAAAGTTTCCAACACACGTCTTGAAGGCATGGGGTGAGATTAGTCATGGAACAAATTCTGATCCTACATATACCTCTTGTCTTTGGGAACGTTTCCATGGAGCTACATAGGATGGGAATCTGGTACATGTTTCACAAATGATAATACAAGAAAAAAAAATATATATATATGTATATAGGTGGAGAGGAGAAACTCCCCCTTAATGGGGAAATTTTTAACAAAATTTACAACCAAGAAGAAATATCTTAGAGATGGGTATTTCCCAGTTTTCAATCTACAAAGTAATCTTTTTTTCCTTTTTTTCTTTATTAATAGTTCCCTCAGTTTAGTCCTGTGCTCCTTTTTTTCTTTGAAGGTAAAGAAGTAATCCTCCTACTCTATATGCACAGGCTATGATAAGGCATAATCATGATAACTAGATCTCACTTCTGTCCTAGATCATGTTTCTAGAACAATTGAGCTTATTTCTACCTTAAGAAGTGGAAGTAAGTAATTGTCTACCAGCTAGTTTAGAATTCAAGACCATGATGGCACTTTTTGAGGCCTGGGACATTAATTCTGTGTTTCCTTGTCTAGCAAAGAGCATTGTACAAGTGTTTTAATTGATAAATTTTGTTGTTATTTTTTTGTTTGTTTTTGCCTGTAATCCAACTTGCCTTGAAATTTGGAGTTTGAATTCCAGTTGTATTACTTAAATATGTGACATAGAGAAGATATTTTAACCTCTGGAAGTTCATTTCCTCATTTCTAAAATAGTCACAATAGCATATACTTTGCATCATTCCTCTAAGGAAAGAAATGGATAGTGGGCATAAGAAATTTTGTAAACTATAAAGTGCTATGCAAATGGAAATTAACATCGATTTTGTTCTAGCAAAGTCCATAATGGAAATTACTGAATATTTTGTCTATATTATATGCAAAAAGAGTAGAAAGAGTTATAGAGATCTCGTGAGGTATATTTTCATCCCTCTTGAAATTCTTCCCTGTTTAGGAAGAGAGAAGGGACTGTTTTGTACCTGTCTAATAGGAGATGTGATTGTATTTGGTAACATTTGCTTGGAAAGAGAGTATTCAGTATATCTCTTCCGTTAACAGATTGTGCAGTGAACTAAAGGGCTGCTGAACACATTTTTACTCACTTCAGCAATCATCATTCCTTGATTAGGACCTATAAAATAGGACAGGTGTCAAAGTGGTCTATGCCTGACAAGTAGATATGTTATGCCTCCTCCACAGGAATAAATAAGACATGGCTGTGTTAACTGTTTTTGAATGAAACACTTATATCAGCCATTCAAAATAATTACTCTTTTTAAAATATTTATTTATTTCATATTTTATTTTCCCCAGTTATAAGTAAAAACAAACTTTAACATTGGTTTTTAAAACTTTGAGTTCCAAATTCTCTCCCTTCCTCCCTCCCCACACCACCCCATAATTGAGAAGGTAAGCAATTTGACATAGGTCATACATGTGTAGGAATGCAAAACATTTCCATAATAGTCATGTTGTGAAAGAAAACATAGACAAAAAAAAAAACTCAAGAAAAATAAAGTTTGAAAGAAAGTATGCCTCAATCTGTATTCAGACACCATCAGTTCCTTCTCTGGGGATGGATAACATTTTTCACCTTAAGTCCTTTAGAGTTACCTGGATAGTTGCATTGCTGAGAATAGCTAAGTTATTCACAGCTGATCATCTTACAATATTGCTGTTATTTTGTACACAGTACATCTCACTTTGCATCAGCCTGTGCAAGTCTTTCCAGGTTTTTCTGAGAGCATCCTCGTCATCATTTCTTATAGTACATAATTTCATTACATTAACTATAAGAAAATACATTAATTACATACTACAACTTGTTCCACCATTTCCCAATTGATGGAGATCCTCTCAATTTCTAATTCTTTACCCCCAGGAAAGAACTGTTACAATATTTTTGTACATATAGGTCCTTTTCATTAGAAGTGGTGTTGCTAGGTCAAAGGGTATGCCTGGTTTTATAGCCCTTTGGACATAGTTCCAAATTGCTCTACAGAATGTTTGAATGAGTTCACAACTCCACCAACAATGCATTAATGTCTCAATCCCCTTCAACATTTGTCATTTACATTCTCTGTCCTATTAGACAATGTAGTAAGTATGAGGTAGTACCTCAGAACTCTTTTAATTTGCATTTCTCCAATCAATAGTGAGTTATATATTTTTTTAATATAGCTATAAATTTTGCTTTGATTACTTCTGAAAACTAATTATATATCTTTTGATCATTTGTCAATTCAGGAATGGCTCTTATTTTTATAAATTTGACTCAGTTCTCTACATGTTTGAGAAATGAGGCCTTTATCAGAGAAATTTGATTTAACTTTTTTTCACAGTTATTATTGCTAACTTTATTTCCCTTTATTCTATTCTCCTCCCCCACTTATTCTATTTTTTCTCTCCTTTCATCCTGTCCCTCCTCAAAAGTGTTTTGCTTCTCTCCTCCCTTTCTTTCCTCCTCCCCCAATCTGCCCTCTGTTCTATAAACCCCTTTCTTTATCCCTTGCCCTCCTACTTTTTTGTAGGATAAAATAGATTTTCTATACCCAATTGTGTATATGTTATTCCCTAGTTGAGCCACTTCTGATAAGACTAAGGTTCATTAACTCCCCTTTACCTCTTTCGTCTTCCCCTCAACTGTAAAAACTTTTTCTTGCTTCTTTTATGTGTGATGATTTACCCCATTCTATCCCTTCCTTTTACTTTTTCCCAATGCATTTCTTTCTCACTCTTTAATTTTCTATTTTACATATCATCCCTTCATATTCAACTCACACCTGTGCCCTTTGTCTATACATAACGCCTTCAAACTAACCTAATAAAGAGAACATCATGAATTGCATCTTGCCATGTAGGATTGTAAACAGTCCAACTCTATTAAGATCTTTATGATTTCCCTTTCCTAGTCCCATTTTGTGCTTCTTTTGAGTCTTGTGTTTGAAAGTCAAATTTTCTATTCAACTCTGGGTATTTCATCAGAATGCTTGAAAGTAATCTATCTCATTGAATATACATTTTCCCCCCTTAGTCTCAGATTACACTGAGATTTGCTGGGTAGGTGATTCTTGGTTATAATCCAAGACTCTTTGCCTTACAGAATACCACATTCCAAACTCTCTGATCCTTTAATGTAGAAACTGCTAAAGCTTATGTAATCTTGACTGTGTTTCCACAATACTTGAATTGTTCCTTTCTGGCTGTTTATAATATTTTCTCCTTGACCTGGGAACTCTGGAATTTGGCTATAATAATCTTGGGAGTTTTCATTTTGGGATCTCTTTCATGAGGTGTTTGGTGGATTCTTTCAATTTTTATTTTACCCTTTGGTTCTAGAATATTAGAACAGTTTTACTTGATAATTTCTTGGAAGACGATGTCTAGGCTCTTTTTTTGATCATGGCTTTCAGGTAGTATAATAATTTTTAAATTATCTCTCCTGGATCTATTGTCCAGGTCAGCTGTTTTTCCAATGAGATATTTCACATTGTCGTCTTTTTTCCATTCTTTTGATTGATTTTTTTGTTTCTTGATTAATCAGAAAGTCATTAGCTTCTATTTTCTCCTAATTTTTAAGGAAAGTTTTTCTTCAGTGAGTTTTTGGACCTCCTTTTACATTTGGCCAATTCTGTTTTTTAAGGCATTCTTCTTCTCCTTGGCTTTTTGGACCTCTTTCACCGTTTGTCCTAGTCTATTTTTTAAGGTGTTATTTTCTTTAGTATATTTTTTGTGTCTTCTTTACAAAGCTGTTGACTCATTTTGGAGTTTTTTATGTTTTTTTTGCATCATTCTCATTTCTCTGTCCAATTTGTCATCTACCTCTCTTACTTGATTTTCAAAATCCTTTTTGAGTTCTTCCATGGCCTGAGATCAATTCACATTTTTCTTGGAGGTTTTCAATGTAGGAACTTTGACTTTGTTGTCTTTTTCATTTTCTTCAGCATTTTTGGAGGGGAATCTCCTTTTGCAAGCTGTTGACTCACTTTTCATGATTTTTCTTGCATCACTCTCATTTGTCTTCCCAATTTTTTCTCCATCTCTTTTACTTGATTTTCAAAATTCCTTTTGAGCTCTTCCATGGCCAGGGACAATTACATATTTATTTTGGAGGTTTTGGATGCAGAAGTCTTGACTTTTATATCTTCCCCTGATGGTAAACATTGTTCTTCCTCATCAGAAAGAATGGGAGAGAACACCTGTTCACCAAGAAAGCAATCTTCTATAGTCTTATTTTTTTCCCCTTTTTTGGGCATTTCCCCAACCAGTTACTTGACTTTTGGGTACTTTGTCAAGAGTAGGGTATACTCTGGGGACCTGTAAGACCTCAGTTCCTCCAAGGTGGCACAATCAAGGAAGAGGAGTTTACTCCCTGGCCTGGCTGGTGGCTGAGATTCAGATCAGCTGCTTAATTCCTCCAGGGGGTTTAAGCTGAGGCTTCAAAAATGGAAGTTGGTTGCTGCCTGTTGCTGCTGCTGCTGCCGCTGCCTAGGGCCAGGACTAGGGGAGGACCCTGCTCCCTTGTTATGAGGTGAAAAACCTTTCTCACTGACCTTTGAAGCTGCCTATGGTGCCTGTGGGTTGAGGGATCTGCGAACCTTCTGCTGCTAGGGACTCCACCCCCGAGGCCTGCTCCTGCCCTGCTTCTCCTGGCTCCACATGGCCAAGGCTGAGCTGTGCTCCGCTCTGCATCCAGTGGGACAGACCTTTTCTGTCAGCCTTCCAGGTCACCCTGGGCTGGAAATCTCCACTCCATCGTTCTGTGGTTTCTGCTGCTCTAGAATTTGTTGAGAGTCTTTCTTTACAGGTATTTTATGGGCTGTGGGGGAAGAGTTAGAGCATGTGCATCTTTCTACTCTGCCATCTTGACTCTACGCGTTGTTGTCTTTTTCTGAGTGATTGTTTCAATCTTCCTTGTCACCATGCTAACTTTCTATAGTCAGAGTTCTTGGTTATTTTCTGGTTATATTTTCCATTTTTCGTTTCCCCAGTCTATTACTTGACCTTCAACAGTTTGTTAAATAGGGCTTTGCTTCCAGGTTGCAGGGTGCATTGCCTCAAGCTTCAGGGTTTGTGCTGCTCTTTTCAAAGATACTTCTAGGCACCTGTAAGTTTTTGATTCTTTCAGAGTGGTATGATCAAAGAAGAGGTATGTTTACTAGTCTTTTAGCCTGTGTACTTGTCTGTAAGTAACCCCAAGCACTCTTTCCTGCCCTGGAACTGTGACAAAGGCTTCTTCTTCACTGTGGCTGCAAGCTCTGATGTACTAGTGTTCCTCCTCACCCTGGGAATGTCACCTAAGACTGTGACCCAGATCCAAGTATGGGCAGAGCAATAGCATTCTGCCTCAGTGCTAGCAAAGAGATCCCTGTAATCTCTTTGTAACCAGTTGTTTGACCCCCTTAATGGCTGTGGGCTGAGAGCTCTGGAAACTGCCACTGCTGCCAGTGATTCAGCTGCCCAGAGGCCTGTTCCAGGTTTGCTGGGGCCTGGTATGCACTGCTATGGCCTGTGCTGGACTAAGCTTCTTTCTCACCCTGGTGCAACAAACATTTCCTGCTGACCTTCTAAGATGTCTTGGGCTAGAAATTTGTTTAACTCTGTCTTTTTGTGAGTGCTGCTACTCTAGAACTTGTTTAGAATCATTTTTTAAAAAAGTTTTTTGAGGGGTCGGTGGGAGAGTTCAGGTGAGTCCCTGCCTTACTCTACCATCTTGGTTCTGGCTCCCAATAATGACTCTTTAATTTTAAATATATCAGCTGGCTTTCTGGGAAAGAATATTTGAGGAATATTGTATATACAGCAGCA
Source organism: Notamacropus eugenii (assembly GCF_028372415.1). Lineage (NCBI taxonomy): Eukaryota > Metazoa > Chordata > Mammalia > Diprotodontia > Macropodidae > Notamacropus > Notamacropus eugenii. The sequence goes on from NC_092876.1 coordinate 285,837,017, forward strand.
AGTGGCATACTATTCATATATTAGATTATCAGGAAGTATGGTTTCTGACCTTCCAGATGACATAATAGAAAGGAAATGGACATGAGGGAGAAAAGTTCTTTCTTTTGTTCTTTTCAGCCTTATTTTCTCTCCTTGAATGTGTTGAAGTTCCAGTTACATTCCATCAAACTCATCAGAGAGCTTTGACAGGCCTACGAATGCATGACTTCCCATTACCCTTATAACTCTCTTTAAGCCCACGGAGTTGATTGAGATTTCTCTGAGGATGCAAGATAACTTTCTTACAACCAAAGGCTACGCAAATAGCAAAGTTGCCAAAGAGAAAGGTTTCCTCTTAAGTCTCACATTCAGAGCATCAATTTATACATGCAAATGATTCCTCTAGTTCAGTTCACTTGCACCTGCATCTGCAGTGGGAGGGGAAAGGGGAGAGATTAGAAAGGAATGGATGAGTTTAGCTATTCTCACAGGATTAGTGGTCCATTGTAAATCTTTTTTTTTAATTGAGGACCTCCACATGGGCTACACCTACTCATTCGGAGAAATGTGAACTTTCCAAACTTGATTGAGCATAATTTCATAACATAAACCCACACTCCAAATTTTTGTTGGTATGTTTCACCTAAGAATTTGTTCATTTGTTTTTCAGTCTTGTCTGGCTCTTTGTGACCCCATTTGGGGTTTTCTTGGCATAGATACTGGAGTGGTTTGCCATTTCTTTTTTTCAGCTCATTTTACAGATAAAGAAAGTAAGACAAACAGAGTTAGTGACTTGCCCAGGGTCATACAATTAGTATCTGAGGCCCGTATTTGAATTCAAGAGGATGAGTCTTCCTGACTCCAGGCCAAGTGCTCTATTCACTGTGCCACCTAGTTGCTCTTTCACCTAAGAATATTTTCAGCCAAAAACATCTTTTGGAAGGGAATAGCTTAGAATTATCCATCACCAGTCTGAGAAGGCAGAATAGCTGATTTTTCAGTGTTCCTACTTTTCTTTCCCTTAATTCTCCTCTAACTTTAGTGAAAGGCAGAGAGAAGCCTAAGATAACAGTTTTGCTAACAACTCTAACAGTGATACCATTGAAATGAATGTGAAGTCACAAGATGTAATGTAGAATGATGAATAAGAGGTCAGAAAAATCTAGGTTCTAAATCTGACTTTACCTTGAATGACCTTGGACAAAAAAAATATTCTCTGTGCATTACTTAATATGTAAAATGTGAATGATTAAGTGTGCCCTGACAATCCAATGAAGTTGTGAGGATCAAAGGAGACAAATATGAAGATTTGTTGTTGGCTGTTGTTGTTTTAATTTAGAGTGTAATATAAACTGAAACTATTATTGCTATTAAGGTAACAATTGCCATATATAATGGGAGTTAATAGGAAATAAACAAACATATTCAATGTGGAGAAACACATGGCAGAATAGGATATGCCATATTTTATGCATATGGGTATTACAAGAATCTTGATAAAAAACAGTTACCAGTAGAGAAAAAGGAAAAAAAAGAAAAAAGAAAGGGAAGAAGGAAGGAAGAAAGAAGGAAAGAAAGAAAGAAAAAGGAAGGAAGAAAGAAAAGAAGGAAGAAAGAAAGGAAGAAAGAAAAGTTGTATATAACCATGTTAGAAACTGTATCAATGACTGAGGTCCAAGATTATATGTTTTAGATGTTCATTGTTGAAGGTATTGTTTATTATAATTGGCTTGATACTTACTTGTTGTATTACCACAGGCAAATTACTCAACATTTCTGAGCCTCAGTTTCCTCATTTGCAAAATGGCAATAATAAAAATTTACTACTATCCTTAGAGTTTTTTTGTGAGTAAAATGTATCATAAACTATAAAATTACATGTATATGAATAATTCATGCATTTCATTATTTGATGAGATTGTGGTATGATCACTGTGAATACTTGCTCCATCACAATACCCATCACATGGGTATTGAAGCAGTATTTGATCTGTCTGACTCCTATTCCCTCATCTTTGCTAAATGATAGTTTCATTACCTTGTCTGGTCATAAATGTTCTTGTTATTGCCTTTTATGTAATTTCCCCCATACACATCATTAATGGTCATATGCTGCAGCCACTTACTTACATCTGTTATGCTGCTTTGGAAAGATCATGGATTTCCTTCAGAGTCTTTGGAGTAATTTGTTGCCATTAGTACAATGTCAGAATGGTGGTTATTGTTATATTTGTGCACATATATACATATGACTTCAGCAAGCATTGGATGAGGTCCTTTAAGTTTCCAAAACTGCACTATGTATTACCTGTATAGCGGTCAATGTTTTAGAATCTATAAAATTAAAGGTGAGCTTGTTGCACCAGATGTGATTAAATTTTGTCAGATGAAGGTACTCTTGATTTAAGAAGACTTTGTCTTTGAAATCGTGTTTGAAACCATAGTTATTTACTTTTAAATAAATACAATATGCTAAAATAGTCAAATCGTCCACATCTTTCTAGGAGTTGGATTAACTACCTTAGCAAGTGATTCCATCTCAATCAACTCCAATTCAATTATTCTTCACAGGCATTTTATTTCACATGAGTCCTATGAGATTCTTCGCTATGAGAATATATTATTTCACCAGTAAAGCTAAAAGTGCTGTTTAAGAAAACATATTATCCTACTTTGACCTTTTCAATATTCTATATTTTGATTGGCTGGCCTCAAACATCTTATCACGTCCATTCAAGTAAGGGTAAAACTGTAAACACAGGGAACTAGACTAGTCAGCCAATCAGATTGTAGAGTATTATAAAGGTCAAAGCAATACAAAATGCAACCGTAATTTGCATAACATATGTGCAGTGTTACAAGTCTAATATTTCATCCTTCAGACAAGGATTGAACATGAACATAAAAAGGCATAACATGAATACATTCGCCTGACAGCAATAGTACCACAAATACAAAATACTATAAAAATTAAATATCTTAAACTTGTAGTTGTCACTGTGATAAAAATAAGTGATACTAAAAATACAGTTGGGCATAATTAAATATTATATATACATGTATGTTTATATATATATACATACATTCAAATAAATAAACAGTACTCAGAAAAAGCTTTTTCTAAAATCATTTCAGAAAGGATTCAATTTTATTTATTTGTTTATTTGGCTAAAATATTTTTATTGGGTAGTGATTTCATCAAGAAATTCCTAGAGATGAAGGAAAAGACGTGTTACATAGTGCACATAGAGGGAGGAAATCAAGACTCTAATCTAGAGTCTTACTACAATAAATATTTATTAAATATGCACTGTGTGTCAATCATATGTTATTCTCAATGAGACTCTACTTGCCCCTCCTCCCAAAGGTTGTCCAACCTCCATGGGAATATTTGCAGGGACCAAACCAGAACTTAGACTCAGGGAGACCTAAATTCTTCTCTCATTCTCCTTCCACAGGCTCTATTGCTAATTTTCCTGACAATGTCTCTTTACCCATTTTCCTCTTCTGGAAGGTCTCTAAACCTGCACTGACAACTTTGTCAGAGGGATTCCAGAATCATTTCCCCGTTCTTTCCTTTAGTCTCATTACTTGTTTTTAACAGTGGTGGACAATTAGTATGGGGTAGATGCTGTGACTGATCCTAAGATATTAGAGGTGTAGCTGTACCTGTGTATCCTTTGGACTTTTTCATTCACCTTGAAGCTAAACATCTGTTATCGGTTAAAACTGGAGAGTAAATTCTTGAGAAAAAAGGGATTGTTTCTCTCTTTTTTTTCTATGTGTATGCATAGGGCTTAAAACAATATAGATATATCGCTTGGCATACATAATACATGATTTTTAATTTATTTTTCATTCTTGTCCTCTTGTGCATGCATAATATTTGGTACAAAGTTGGTAATTAATAAATACCTTTTAATTGACTGATAGCTAATTATTGACCACCTTGCCTTAAGTGGGTCACTTTTTCACCTTTGGACTTTTCTGGATTGGAAGACAAAAGATCTATCCTGTTTCCTGCTACCTGAGTAGTGCCTTAGGTAATAAATTACACATATAATACACTCACACACACTAATGCCTATTAGATTTGTCATAGATTTTTTTCATACATTCTTCCAGATGCTAGAAACTCAAAGCCAAAAAGAAACAGTCTCTGCCATCAAAGAGTTTACATTTAATGAGTTCACTTTCAATATCATATGATATTGTTATTGATAATATATATAGTAGTAGCGGTAGCAGGAATAGAAGCAGCAGTATAGCAGGAGGAGGACGAGGATGAGGATGAGGACAAGGATGATGGAAAGAGGATGAAGAGGATGCAAGGAGGAAGAGGAAGATGAGGAAGGAGGAGAATGAGCAGGAGTGGTGGTAGAGATAGTATTGATAATTGTAGCAAAAGTAGAAATAGTAGCAGTGGTAATAATAGCAATCATGGTGGTAGAAGTAGTAGCAGTGGTGATACGAGTAGTAATAATAGTTGTAGTAGTTGCAGTAATGCAGTAGTAGGGGGTGAGGGTGGTGATAGTAATGTTAGTAGTGCAGTTGGTAGGTACAGTATTTAGTAGCTAGCATTTACATATTGCCTTAACATTTGCAAAGCATTTCACAAGTCGTATCTCATTTGATCCTCTCAACAATTCTCAGAGGAAAGTGATATTTTTACCTTTATGTACAGGTGCACATACAAAGAATACACAACATCACTACATGAAATCAATATAAATTGAGATTCTAAATCACTTTTCCTCTCTGCATCTCTATATCTTCTTCTAAAAACATTATACACACATATACTCATATGTGTGCATATAGATACACGTATATTTAATATTGCTTTGTTACATAACATTTAATATATCATATGTATATATGTATGTATTTACACACAAAGTATATGTAATAGTAGTAGCAGCAGTACTTAGTAATACTTAGATAAGAACAAGTAAGGAACTCAAGAAATAATTCTTTATTGTTCCTTAAAAAAACAAGTACACCTTTTGAAAAGTCAGCTATGTCTTCCACCATACGTAGGTTATGTAACTTGTAAGTAAACTTCTATTATTAAAGATCCAGTTCTCATTGTTGTCTAGCCCAAAAGGCACTAATTGCCCATTGGGCATTTTGATCTGCATGGGCTATCAGTATAGTGTCTCAAAGTTTGTTATTTTTCTCTAGAGCATCAACATCTGTCCAGTCACCCAGATGGAGTCTCGGAATCACCCTTGATTCCTCACTCTCACTCATTCAACCCATCAATCTAATCAATTGACAAATATTATAATTTCTACCTCCATAAAGCTATCACATCCATCCCCTCCTCTCCACTCAGTTAACAGTTCACAGTAAGGTAACTCCTTACCTCTTTCCTAGGTTCTTAGGATAGCTTACTAATTGGTCTTCCTGCATCAAAACACTCCTCACTCCAATCCATCATTCGCACTGCTACCAAAGTCGTTTTCCTAAATTACTGGTCTGGTCATTTCTCCTCATCATACATTAAACCACAGTTACTTCCTATTATTTCTAAGATTAAATATAAAATCCTTTTTGGGCAACTAAAAGCTTTCACAACCTGAGCTTCTCCTAGTTTTTCTGACTTACTATATATTACTCCCCTTCATGCAATCTACATTCTGGAAAACTGGAGTCCTTGCTTTTCTTCAAGCAGATAGCTTCATTTCCTGTTTCCATGTTTTTGAAATGACTGTGCCTCTCTCCTGGAATCTCTCTCTTCTCATCTGTCCTCTCAGAATCCCTAGTCTCCTTAGCATTCAGATTAAATTTGGCTTTCTTTATGGAGCCTTTCCTGGTCCATACAGCTGACAGTGTGGACTAGGAGAGGTAACATGGCTTGTGTTACTTTTAACCAGTTTTGGGTGTTTTTTCTTTATCTATAGAAGTGGATGTTGTATCTCCAATAAGAATGCAATAATAAAGATAATAGCAATAATAATAGCTAGCATTTATATAGACCTTTAAGATTTGCATAGTGCTTTACAAATATTATCTTACTTTATCTTCACCAGAGCCATGGACCAGTAGATATTATTTTTAATCCACATTTTACATATCAGAAAACTGAGTCAGAGGGAGGTTAAGTGTCTTGCTCAAGGTCCAACAGCTAGTAAGTATCTGAGGCTAGTTTGAAGTCAGGTCTTCCTGGCTCCAGATCTCATACAATATCCACTATGCCAAGTAGCTGCTCTTTTAGAGCAGGAACTGTTTTGCTGTGATCTTTGTACGTAATTGCTAACACAGTTCCTAGTACAGAGCAGGTGCTTAATAATTGCTTCACAAGGACTTAATCAATCCATGTTAATTGATTGATTGATCACTGAAAATTGAGAGCTTCCAGGGACAATATCACATAAGGCGCATAAATCTTCATTATGACACAAGGTACATAAATGTCTCATCACAATGCTGACCACTTGTACCTCTTTGGGGTCTATATCTTTTTGAAGTAAATATTATATCTTAGGAGTTGAACTTCTAGGAGGGAAGAGACAAATGTGTGTGTGTGTGTGTGTGTGTGTGTGTGTGTGTGTGTGTGTGTGCAAAGGCATTACTTCGCAGACTGATTTCAACCCAAAGTAAACTGTCTAGAACGTGAATTGAGTGTCCTCAGGGGGCAAAACATCATGACCTCAGAAAATTTGCAAAGCATAAGATCTAATGACCCAATGTTTGTCCTCAAAGGCAGCTGTGGTGCTAAGAGACTCTCAGCCCATCCCTGAAGAGAAATGAAACATGGAAAAGAAATTTGGACTGTTCCACTTTGGGTGGGGTATGATAGTGGAAGTAAAAAGTGACAAGGTTCTGAAACTTTTGGGTAGCCAGAGGAAAAAGGAAGCACGTGCCCATCTGGAGGGAGTAGTCTCTGAGGAGCAGGTGCCCAGGCTTTCTATCACTGCTTCTTTTTATAAGAGAGAAAAATTCCAAGTTTGGTTAACATTCAGACTGAATCTTACTTCCTTTGATCTGGCTCATCTATTGCTGTCTTTGAGGTTCATTCAGCAGTAGGGTAATGCTTTTAAAAGATTGTACAATAATGAGAGTACCGAATGACCCTCAAAGCAACACCATTAGAGACTGATGAACCAACTTTGTAACCTAACCTAAATTTAACACTTTAAGAAATGTTCTCCCAGTTTTGAAAATCTATCAGGCTTCCAGGAAAAAAAAATTATACTATTATTTGTGTAAATGTTAAGGGATCTAATGCTTGTGAAATATTATGAATAGAGGGTACTATGAGAGACGGAGACAGAGACTGAGACTGAGAGACAGAGAACAAGAGTTAGAAGAGAAGGACAGACAGAGAGAGAAAGAGATAGAGAAAGACATACATAAAGAAACAGAGACAGAGAACATACCAAACTCCTGAAACATTAGCCAAATTCATGATCTTTGAATGATCTTTGACCTTTGAAAATTAGGCAAATATTTCCAGAACCATAACTACTGTAGAAAAGTTGTGGCTTACCCTTAGGTTTCAATTAAGAACAGACTGATGTAACTTGCAATCCTTCAACAGCAATGAAAAAATAAAAAAAGTACCAAGTACCAAACATCTAGTTAACAAAAATAACTAGGCAAAATAGGAGGCCACCATATGGTGACTGGCATGAACTTCTTTCCTTTCCTGTTCCCTCCAGTCTTAGCCAAATGTCTTTCCAGCGTTGGGGCTCATTTGGATATTTGAAGGTCTCTGTCTCACTCTGCACTGAGTAGTGCTCTGCCTTGTCTCCACCTTCACTCCTTCACTGAGAGTGGGCTCCTTGCCACTTGTCCCAGGTGTGATGTTTTTGGTCTTTACCTCAGGTGCAAAGATTCTTAGTTATAGGTCTGAATGTTAGCAGGAAGCCTGTATCATTTGACCTGAAGTTTTTGCTCCATATCTGTATTGGAAGTATACAAGCAGCTCAAAGATGGTGCTAAAGAGAAGTCTACACAAGATAAATACTTGACCCATGAACAGCCAATTGGAAAGCTTTTGGATGGGAATCTAGTAGCCAGTGTGAAAATTTTTCATTCCTTCAATATGGCAGCAATAAAGGTCATAAAAGAAAGACTTTGATGACACTTCCTAGCTTGGAATCAATTCCAACATTATGAAATTCATGCCCATGATGTCTGGTAAAGTCCTTCTGCACATGTCTGCCAGTCATTATGTGTGCCCAGCCATGAAGACAAGTGGATGGATTCGATATTCTTTTGTGTCCATTGTACAATAGCATTTAGCACAGAACTTAAGAATTTTTACACATTTTTTAAAATTATAGACTCTATCTTTATGCTGCCAAATATCCAGAGGAAAAATGAAAAAGCCAGCCATGTTTCCAAATAGCCAGACATTTGACTTCATTCAGGAAAAAAAAAAAAACAACAACAAACTATCCAACCAATTTCTTTCTGTGTGTGTGTGTGTATTTGCATTTCCTAGGAAATATGTGTGTGTGTGTGTGTGTGTGCGTGTGTGTGTGTGTGTGGAGAGAGACAGAGAGACAGAGAGAGAGAGAGAGAGAGAGAGAGAGAGAGAGAGAGAGAGAGAGAGAGGGAGGGAGGGAGAGAGGGAGAGAGAGAGACCTAGTCACTACTCAACATTGGCTCATCTGGTTTGTGGCTATTCAGTGTATTTATTTCTCTCCTTGCCCTGTGTTTTGATTGCCTTTAACCTCTTTCTAACTTTGTACTGCCTTATTAACCACTAAGGATGGGAGATGTGAACAGGGAATCCATGAAAGCTAACATTCATTTGTCTTCATTTGGTCTCATACCTTTATTAACTCATTCAAATATGTGTTTTCTCTAAATTTATTGGATTTTTTTACTTTTTAACATCAGTGCCATTTCTAAACTATCTTCCACTGAACAAACATACAGAGAACCCTGCCTTGTAATAAACAAATACAGTCAAGCAAAATAAATTATCACAAGTTATGTCTAAAATATATACCTCATTCAGTAATAATAGTCTATCACCTCTACCATGAGAGATTTTTTTTGAAAAACTATTGTGACCTATGCTCTTAGACTGACACAGATGTACAAGAACGTTCAGTAGTGAAAATAAGACATGTACACAGATAGCACAGAAATATATGTAAATGCCACAGTAGTAATATAAACAGGGAGCTTTAGAGTAGAACAGGAAAGACAGCCATTTTCTATATAATTCTGAGGTTGGTTTTTAAGTTGACCTTGAAAAATATCATGGGCAAAAATAGCAGGGGAAACACTTTAGGCACAGACTAGCATGAACAAAGGTACCAACTTGCTACCGCTAACCCTTTACTGATTCTGGGCTCAAGCATCATAGGACCTTAGATGATAGAAGCTCTGATAAACTGGCTCTGTCTTCTTTCTAAAAGTGGAAAACACTTACCTCTTTCTTCCTGCATCTATCTAATTCCAAACCATCATCTGCTGAATCAAAAACCAACAAACCTTTCCTGATGTCATAGTTCCCCATGATCTTATCCATACATCCCACAATTGTATCTCTTTATAGATCATTGCCTCCTCTTCCATTCTGGTTAAGTCATTCATCTCTTCTCCTATATTTTATTATAATTGTTTGAATTGTGAACAATATAATTAGTTTACCTGTGTCTTGGGCTTGCCCATGCCCATTCTTTCTCCAGAACGTTGGCAAAATAATTTTCTAAGATAAAAATTTGACTATGCTGCTGAAAAGAATTTAATCATCTTCTATTGACTATAAGACAAAAATAAAAACTTCTCAGCCCAGGATTTAAAATCTGTCCCAGGAGGATTCTGGCAAGATGGCAGATTAGGTTAGAAAATTCCAAGCTCTCAAGATTTTCCCCTACAAAAGAGATAAAATAACACCTTAGGGTGAACAAAATGCAGGAAAAAATAAATAATAATATTGGCAAAATAGGGATCTTCCTGGGACAATTTGAGAAGATCAGAAGAAAAATCCCCAGGAGAAATCTGATTCCAGTGAGGAATAAACACCTCTAGGTCAGGGTCCCCTTTAACAAGTGGCAAGTCACTTCAACAAAAAGCAGGAAGCCCCTGGGTTAGTTGGTCTGAGAGGCTGCTTCTGTCCCAGTCACAGGAACATTTCCCCCTGGGATAGTGAGAGGAGTTGGGAATCTGGGCTGGAGAAGATGGAAGAAACCTCTGCTGACAAGGAACACCAGACCCAGCTGTGCTATGAAGACTGATGGGGGCTAGAAGGAACCAGCACTTGCCTGGTGAGTACAAGAAACAGTGGGGCAGAAAGCCCCTGGCTGTGGGTATTTGCAGGAGGTTGAAGATTTGGCTTTGGTTCCAGGAGGGGAAAACTGAAGATCTGGGGCAAGATGTACCATTCTCCATACCCCAAGGCTAGAAGTGATTACAAAAATTAAGCAATTATCCTGAAGCATTACAATAAACCGGGAAAGTAGAAATAGAAAAAAAAATCTATCAATCACCACTTAAAAGAAGTCCTATGAGGAAAACTCATAGAAATGTCATAGTTAAATTCCAAAACACCCAGCTCAAGGGTAAAATATTAAAAGCAACAAGAATAAAACAATTCAAATATGATGGCACCACAATTAGAATCATGCAAGACCTAGCAGCATAGACATGAAAGGACTGCAGGTCTTGGAACACTATATATCAAAGAGTAAAAGAACTGGGAAACTAGCCAAAAATGTCATACCCAACAAAGAGTTAAACATGACTGAAATGGATGAATAACAACACAAAAGGCAGAAATTGTGGGAGAAGTTTGGATAGAGAGAAAGGAAGGAAAGAATCTAAAAAAGAAGGAATCAAGTTCAGTTTTTAAAAAAAGAATTATGAAGAGGAAGAGATGGTTTTAGAGTTTCAGATAAATTTAAAGACTAAGAGCTCAAGTTGGGATGGAATGGGAGTAGAGGTTGGATTTTGGAAGACTCCAGAAGGAGAAAAAGGATTTGATGAGAAGATATATTTGAGATAAAAAGAAAAGAGGACTCCAGTTTAAAAAGACCAAGGAAGAGGGTAAAAAGATGGAGCTAATGGATTGAGGGAGTAGGAGTTAGGGGTAAAGGGGACAAAGCAGAGTTCTTTGATCATTGTTTTACTTCACATTACTGTGCCATAGAGAATGAACTTTGGATTAGAAATGACAGATCAAATTTGATTAATAAGGAACTGAAACCTAACAGTAAGTAAGGAGATAGTAAGAAAGGACCAAGTTACCCTCAATAAGTTCAAGATGACCAGGCCCAAACAAACTCTCTCACAGTGTAATAAAAGATTTGGCAGATAGGATTACTGGGTTTGTTTAAGAACTTGCATCATGGGGAAGTGCCATAAGATTGGAGAAGGACTAGTATTTCTCTGATTTTCAGGAAGGAGAAGACTTTGCAAACTGCCAGCTAATGAGTTTGATTTTGATTCCTAGCAGAATTCTAGAATGTATTTGCAACACCCTCTTACCCAAAGAATTGCAAGGCAGCTGGGATACATGTATGTTGAAGGAGAGGAAAAAATCCTCAGGGTATTTTTTTCCAAAGAGTCAGAGGTAAAATCTTGAGAGAAGCAATGAGTATAGACTCTCACTAAACAAGGAGCAGGAGAAGGAAGAGGATAGACTGAAAAATATAATTCTAATTCATAGTAAAAGAGAATCTGAAGCTTAAAATTTTGTCTAATGGGGAGAGGGAAGGGCTCTGGACTGAAGTCAAGTGAAGTCAAGGCTTCAAATGCGATGATACAGACTCTGTGCCAAACAAATCAGTATAAGGCAAACCAAAAGGAGAAAAGGGGAAAAGAGGATAGGGCAGGGGAGTAGCTGTCTCTGAGCTTCACCAGTACCACTGATGCTGCCATGGAGGTTGCTATCACTTTGAATTTGTAGCACAGGGAATGCTGAAACAAAAGAGGGGAGAGACAACTGTTCTTGTTCACTGCAGTCTCCTTGTTTATTAATTCTCTCCATCCCTCTTGCAGAATCTATGTCACTTTCCTTATTTCCTTAAAAGCAGTTATGAACCAAAAAATATTCACTTTCGTATGGATCATGTGCTCTCAAAAAGAACTTGGTTTCTCTAAGCTATCAGTTGTTGGTATGTCCTGTATTTTGTTTGTATTACATTTATGAAGATAAGAGAAATTGTCATAAGGTATAATAAAATTATGAAAAACATTTTAAAATTATTTAAAAATTTTTGCACCAGATTGATAAAATTGACATACCCAGTCTACTTAGTGTTAAAAGAATCAATGAAGCAGGAAGTTATGGGTGTCCTGGGTCATAGAGAAAAAGAAATTCTCTAATTGCTGAGACTTTTTAGTAGCTAGGAAGACAAATCAAAGAGATTTTTGTTGATACTTATTATTAGAGATCCTCTAAAGTAGAGTTGACTTATCCATGGTCATGGAACTATTGAATGACACTGTAAGACCTTCAGTTCAGAAGGATAGATAGTAATTCATGAGAAAGAAAAAAGATCGGAGTGGGGGGCATTACTGGATTATAAATTCAATATGATTGAACAATATGATATGGCAGTCAAAAAAAAGCTAATACAAATTTAGTTTGTATTCTGAGAGTCATAACATAATATAGTAGTCCTACTGTATCTAAACTGCTCAGATCACACACAGAGCATCTGCATTCAATTTTATTTCCTCCATTTTGGGGAGGACAGATATAGGGATCAGATTTTCTAGGTTATATTTCTAGGTGATGCCATATGGAGATCATCTGAAGGAATCAGGGATATTTAGTTGGGTGTAGAGAAGAATTATGTAAGGTCATGGTTGTGTTTTTAGATACTGAAAGATTATCATGAAATAAAAAACTAGGAAGAACAGTTGGATGTTGCAGATAGACAGATTTTGGTTAACAATTAGGAAAATGAAAAATGAAATTGGCTGATGTGGAGGTAGTGGGTTCCTCACACTAGAAGAAAGTTCAAGCAATAGCTGGATGATTATTTGTTTGGCATGTGGTAAAGGGGACTTGTTTATATATGAGTTGAACAAAGTGGCCTCTGAGTACTCTTCCAACTCTTAGATTTGCATTGTAATTTTGTCATACATTCCTCTCCAGGATGAACACTTTTACTATCTCTGTCTTTTTCTACAATGTACCCAGGAAGCCCTTGACTCGGGAAGCTCATTTTACTCTTCTACACACTGGAAATATCTAATGTCTAATTGACTGATTCCTCTGAGGATACCATTTTATGGAGGAAGCCCAGGTCAGGCACATAATCATTTCTTTCCAGACTGTACTCTTGACTCTCCACACCTTCTCTACAATGCTGGATTCCTTTGTCTCCAACCCACACTTTTTAGCCCTCTCTACAATTGTCTTTCTCGTCAGAATAAATCTCTTTGAGGACAGAGGCTGTCTGTCTTTCTTTCTACTTGTTCTTGTATTCTCTACACTTAGCCCACTTCCCGGCATATAGTAAGTGCCTAATAAATTCTTTGTTTTTTACTTGACTTGACTCTAACTTATATATAAAATAAATGATCTGTCATTGCACTGATTAAGATAGTGCTACTAATACCTGGACTAAATCTCTCTTCAGTTAAAGCTCATTTTCCTTCTAGTTAGTCTTTTACAGACACTTTTCTATGCAATCAGTTGCATATACTTGATTTCAGGATGTGCTCTTTGGATTTCTCCATTTCAATCAATTTGGGCTTGGAGGTGATGTGAAATAAGGGAGGGATGAAGACACTTGGATATCTACGAATGACTTGTATTGGCTTTTGCCTATATCTACCACATTAAATTTCTTTTTCTTTCATATAGACACTTTTTTTCATAAACATACATTTTTCATATAGACATGAATTTATATGTGTACAAATACATACATGTATTATACATATATTTTTACATATATACACACATATATACATATATTTGTTTTAATCAGCCAAGATTAATCTTGTCACCTTCTTACCCCAAGCCCCTCTCTCATTGAGAATACGAGAAAAACAAAACTCATCACACACCTATATAGTCAATCAAAACAAATGTCCACATTGGCTATGACCTTAAAAGAAGCCTCATTCTGCACTGTGATTTCTTTGTCTCCCTTTAGGGACATGGGGTAGAAAGTTTCATCACTAGCCCACCAGAATCTTAGTTTATCATTATGCGGATAAGTATTTAGCACAATATTATCATATTAATATAACATAACTTGCTCATCCTTTCCCCAATTTATGGGCTCCTCTCAGATTCCTTTTCTTTGTCACCTCAAACAGAGTTTCAAATATTTTTGTACATTCCTAGAATTTGTTTTGCAAAGACTAATAATCCTTTCCTCAAAACTCCTTTCTTCCAATTCCCCTTCAACTCTTTTTCCCCTTTCTCTATTTCAGTTATTTCTATACACATCTATGTGCTTGTATTCTTCCTTCTTTTGATCCCTTGATATGACAGTGATATTCAAGGGCCTGTCCCCACAACTCCTTCTTGTTTGTACAGATATGAATGTGTACACCCTTATGACACAAGATAATTTTCCCTACCCTTCCTCTTCCTCACCCCGCCCCAGGTTTTAATATCCCCTTTTTAAGATCAAGACATAATAGAAGCATTCCCAGACTTTGTCTAATTAAAACTCTATGGATCCTGATGATGATAAAGACCAAAAAGAGCACATATTTGAGTGTAAGAAATGTATCTTTATTTAATTCTTTATCATTGTTCCTTCATGTTTACCTGTTTGTGTTTTTCTTTACTCTGGTGTTTCGACTACAAAGGTCTTCTTATCAGGAATGTTTGGAAGCCCTCTATTTTATTAAAGGTCTACTACACTCAGATTTTCTGGATAAGCTATTCTTGCTTGTAAGCTCATATTTTTTGCTTTCTAGAGTATTTTATTCCAAGTTCTTCCTTCTTTTATTGTGGTGGCTGCTAAATCAATGTGATTGTGGTTGTAGCTGCTCAATACTTGAATATTTTATTTCTAGATGCTTGCAGTATTCTTTCTTTGACCTGCAAGTTGGACTTTCATCATGATGTGCCTGGGAGTTTTCATTTTGGGGTTTCTGTCAGGAGATGACTGGCAGATTCTGTTTCTACTTTACCCCTTTGTTCTAAGAGATCTGGTCAACATTCTTTTAAAATTCCTTGAAATAAAATATCTAAGCTCTTTTAAGGATCACAGAGTTCATATAGCTTAATTATTCATTAATTTTTTTCTCCTTGTTCTGTTTTCTAGGTCACTTGTTTTCCTGAGATACTGCAATGCTAATGAGAATTGAAGATCTTTCTCACCCATTAATGGGTCTAATTAGGGAAGATTTGTTTTGTAGGAAGGCCCACACATTTTGTTAATTTCTAATGAGGCAGTGATTCTCAAGGGTCTTGATGCCCTCTGGCTCTAAAAGGTATATAAATACTCAGAGGTGAGGTTTTGTTTTGGGGTTTACTCATTGGAACTGTTTGCTTGGCCAGATGAGACTCTGGGCAGCCAGTAAGGAACCTCCTGGTTTTTAAAGCCCAGATGTTGGTGCTTTTCTCTCTGGTAACTACGAATGTATGATCTGTCTATTGATCTGTGATGTATGTATTGCTTACTGTCACACATTTGGAAGTCCTATCTGTTGATCTTTTTTTCTCTGTTTGTATTTTCTCTGAAGTTCAAAGTGCTGCCTTTTTCACCTGAACTAAGTGAATGATATATGTGCTTGATTAAAGTAGATTGCTGACCCTTCAAAAGTTGCTTTCCTTTTAGAAAAGCATACCTAAGAACCTGTAAAGCAAGCCCTCCTGTGTATGCCCAGAGTCTTTGCTGTTACAGATACTCTACATTTTTTTTCTATTTTTCAGCCTTTGACAGTTTGAATATTTCTTGTGGCCTCATTGTATTGTTGACATATTTGGTCCACTTGAATTTGGGGGGGGGGGGGAGTTTTGCTTGGGCAAGGTTTTATACCTCTTATGCCAAGCTATTTATTTTCTTACAATTCTTTCTTTCATAACTCCCATTTCTTTTCCAATTTTTCCCTCAAGTACTCTAATTTCTGTTATAATAAAGCTTTTTCTAACTGTTTATTTCTTCTAGGAATTCTGGTTGAGTTTGTGTTCAAGGCATGTTTTTCTCTGGGGCTTTGCTTATAGATATTTTAGATATTTCTGTCTTAAGCATCTCTGCCACCATAACAGTTGACTATAGTAATGTTTCCCCCATTCTTCCAACCTACTTCCTGACTGGTACTATGACTAGATGTTGTGCTGAGTTCTGTAACACTTCTGGTGGGAAGTTCTGGTTTGGTCCTGTTGTGACTTTCTTATAGTACTGAGTGTTATGTTATTCCAGGATCTTGGGGACAAACTGGAGACCTAAAGATTAGATCTCAGTGATCTAATCCATGCAAAGTCTGTTGCTGCACTGTTCTGAACTTTGCAAATTCCTAATTTGCTGTTGCTACAACTGGTGACTCCCAAAACTCATCTTTTCTCAGCATAGTGTTCAGGGCCCTTCTCATTCTACCTTAGACTTGTGGCCCAAGAGCATAGAGAAAGTCAAAGACAAAGCCTGTAGTTGGGACCTATCCTCAACACAGTGCTTAGTTTGGATCTAGGTGTGTCCCAATATAGGTTTGAGATCTTCTGTTATGCTGGTATACGGTCTCTTCCTTAGCACTGGAGTGCTCTCTGCGGTGTGCTTCATGCTTGATCCTGTCTCCAGTATCCAAAGACCTCCCTATTTGTTTCCATTTGCTAAGTGAGGTTGTACAAAGGACTCACTGTGACTTTTTAGGGGTTTGTTTATTAGGATTCAAATTTGTGTCCTTTCTAGGTCTGTGAAGATTATGTGGAAAAGAGTTCATTGCATTGATTCCTATTTCCTCTGCCATCTTGGCTCTACCCCATTAAATGTCTACTCAGAATGTACCAATAGGGATGGTTTTTTTATCCCCATAACTTCTAGTAGACACTATTGGTTTTCATTATAGAAAAGTTATTGTAATAACAGAATCTTTCAAGAAGTATACTCAACATTTAACAACTGCTGCAAATTTTCCCTCGAACCAGTGAAGTTGAGGTCTACCCAATCCTTCACTAGAGAGGAGAATTAAAATTGTGACTGAATAAAGACATTCTCAAGATATTGTGGATATGTCCCACTGTCAGTCTGTAGGACCACTGTACTTCTAAGCTGAAGAGCTGACACTTCTGTAGTATTTACTATTGTATAACAATTTATTTTACAACGATTTTACATACTCATCGTACAACTACTATCACTTTTTATGCTCACAACTTTGCAAAGTAGGTACTACAGGCATTCCAATTTTAGGACAGAGATCATAGGATCATAGATTTAAATCTAGAAAGGAATTTACAGGCCAAAGAATCCAAGTAACTCATTTTACAAATGAGAAAACTGAAGGACAGAGAAGTTGTGACTTGCCAAGGGTCATCCAGCTAAATTAGTGTCTGAGGTGAGGGTAGTACTCAGGTCTTCTGACACTAAGTCCATAATGTCATTCAGTATGCCACTTAGCAGCCTTTTAATAGGATTAGGACTAGAGCCATAATTCCACTGATAAAGAGAACTCTCAGGTGAGGGAACTCCTTCTTCAAAGCAGATCAGCACCTTCATGTAATTTATAGTATCAGACAGTTGCCTAGAGCAATGAGTTGTTACCTACTCAGTGTCACACAGTATGGTTCAGAGGCAGGACATAAACATAGGTCGTCAAGGCATAAAGGCTCTCTTCTCCATTATGCTATGCTGCCTTTCTCTCTACCAGATGGAAAAAAGAGAATGAGAAAAAAGAGAAAGGTGAAATGTCTTGCTTGTAGTGACAGAGCCAGCAAGAATGATTCAAACTACATACTCCATATCTAGCATTTTTTAACTGTATTATATTGCTTTGATAGAACTAATATGTCATATTTTTCAATAATACTGACAACCAACATTTAGAGAGTGCCTTAAGGTTTGCCAAGTAGCTATTTCACAAGAAGTCTGGAATAACTGGTACAAAAATTATTGTTTCCAGTTCCCAGATGAGGAAACTTTCTCATGATCACTCAGCTAGCGAGAGACAGAGCTCAGATTGGAGCCCAAGTCACATTCAGTACTCTTTTCATAATACTATGTTGCCTCTCAAGTATTCATTTCTTTAATAAAATAGGCAAAGAAGAGTGGAAATATCTAAAAGAACACTGAAATACCCAGAGGCAGCCTTTAGTGAAATTGAGCTAAATTAAATTTGTTTCTTGTACCTCTTTGCCTTCATTCAGCAGCCCTCTTTACTCCTCAACTCTCTTGGGTTTGAGCTAAACTAGGTATCCACATGTGACCTGCAAATGATGCGAAGTTTCAACTACATTCTTCCATAAAATATTACCAATAACATTATATTAATTAGATGCCTTTGGGCTCTCAAAAAACATGAACTTTTTGCCAGGTCCCAACATACCTGAAGCCTTCATGTTTCTAGACAATAAAATATATATCTGTTAAAGGACCAATCTAATTAAGTTTGAGTGACTCATTATTTTTTTAATGGTTAGATAACTTATAGATCACTGACTGAGGAATGGAGAAATTCGCAAGAAGCATTAAAAGAAGAATTGGTTAAATCATAGATATCAGGCTAGAAGGAAACTTGGAAGTCATCTAATTTAACATCTCTACCCTATATTATGAAAGAGCAACAGGGGTTCAGATTGGTTGAGTGAATCTTAGATCACATGAACAGGAAGTGGAAGATCTGGGATCTGAACACAGGTCATCTATACTCCAATCCTGGCAATCTATTACCAGTGATTCACAGATCTATAACATTACTGAAGTATTTAATTGCCACAGGATGTAAGCTGTCAACCAACAGCTAATTTGCTAGTTGCTTCCTGAACCAGTCACTCAGGTTTCAGTGAGAGGTTAGATATCTAAGTACCTGGATTTTTAATGCTGCTTTAAGGAAAAATTTTATTCTTCTTTCCCTATTCCCATTTCCTACTTTGTGTTTTAATCTATTAAGTATTTCATTCTTTATTATTTGGGGCTCTGTGAACTCCTCAAGATGAGATACTCTCTTGTACCTTTCTTTGTACCCTGATCATTTAGCACCATGCCTGGCATATAGTAGGTACATAACAAATGTTTGTTGACTGATTAGTAGTAAGGCTTTTCAAACCCATTTCAGTGTCTGATCAGAAATAACATTGATACAAATACTTTTCTAAATTATAAGGCTGTATCTGAATGACTTATATACTTGAAAGACACACGACTTTCAACTTGCACCAATTAAAATTCACCTCTTTTCCCCCTTTAATTTATATTTGAAAAGGAAACAGGTTCACAAGGCAAGGAAAATATAAACCCTTAGCTAGCAATAATCAAAAGAAAATGTTCAAAGAAAACTGTAGCTAAATACAGCCAAAGCTCAATAAGTACAATGAATCCCCTAAAACAATCCTACATATTTGAATATACACTATTTGAGGTTATAATTATAGAAAATAAGAAAATTGGTTCCAACCCATTAGAAATATGCAGTATTAGTTTTAGAAATGGTTCATCACTTCAAATCAGGGGATCACTTCAATAGATTCACACTAATAGAGACCTAGTTATAAATGTTTCTTTCTTGTTTGTGTTATCATAGCCTAATGGCAACATCAAAAATTTATCTCTGGCATAATAGGTTATTATGTTGTGGTATCAGACCAAGGATGTATTAAATAGATTAGGAGAGGGAGAAAGGTAGATGATTAGTCATTGCTGATCAGAGATAAATCAAGGTAAAAAAAAGCCAGGTAGTAATTAGTTCTTATAATAAATTTAACCTTTGTGAACTTTTTAAAATTTTCATTTGGAAAGGAAATTTCATTTCTTACTATTACAAAGTCAATATTCTCTAATTTACTGATTCACATTTTTTGATGAACTTACTTTTCCTAAGGAAACAATATTCCTTAAAAGAGACAAGGTGAAAGACATTTACATTTGTAGTAAAGCTGTTCAATTTATAAGGGCCTTTCCAAAGCTGTGGTGGCTCCGTTGTCTATGGAGTAATACTGGGAGAGGGCAGAGGAGTCTCTTGGAAAAGAGTTTACAGACTGTTAGATATTTTCCTCACATCAGATTTTCTTTTCCAAATAATCCCAACCACATGGCATCATAAAAAGATTGTCACCGTTCCTCACAGATGCATTTTGGAGAACACTGTAACGCATTTTAAAAAATTCTTAGTCTTTGTCTTAGTTTCCACCTCTGCTCAATTCATTTCCTCTGGCTGGTAACCTTTGTAACACCCACCTTCAAAGGAACAAAAGGAACATCAAGGAACGGTTTCTTAACACAGCCGGACAAATTACACTTATGGATAGAGCAGTATGTGTTGGTTTGAAGGTGCAAATATGCTTTCTGAGGTTTCCTGAAGCTTTTTTCCTCTCCCAGAGCAACCAGTACAATAAGCAAACCTCTACCTATATTATTGAGATCTCAACATTTAATGTTCCAGTATTACAATAAGCATCCTGTTTCTATGCTTTTTAATTCTTTATAGAAAAAAAGAAAACTTATGGTTGGCTCACATGTGTAGAGCTTAATTCTAATGAAACATGAAATTATTTACAATGTATTTAATACCTGGAAGAAGAGTCTTTATTTTAAACAGGAACTGCCCGAGCAAAAAAATCATTCTACAAAAATTGTGAACAACAGTCTTCATTATTGACTTTGGACTTTGTCATCCTAGGTGGACTATGAGAAATGGACAACTCTTCTGAAAGGAAAATCACTTCAGAGAAAGGATACAAATCCCCAAAACATAGTAAGGAAAACATGATCTTCTAGAATATATTCATTCCTTGACATAATTCTTACCCTCCACTCTTCACATATTTATACAAGCACTTCTATCTCCATCAAAGTGGTTCATTGTCATAAGATTGTAGAATTAGAGGTGAGAAAAGAAGATATCTAGGTCAACTGTCTAATGTTACAGAGAAAAGAAACTAAGTCAAAGGCAGGTTAAAGTGACCTATGCAGCATTAATGGAAATTGGCTTCTAATTCCAGTCAGTGCTACTTCCACTATAGCATACTTACATACTTATGCATACTCATATACACTAATACACACTTATTCCAGTTGTCTATGGGGTGGGGTAAACGTTAAAACAGAAAAGAAGGGACAGATCAAGACTAGAACCCTCTTCAACAATAGGAAGGCCATCAAGGAACGGAAAGCCTAAGCTTAAAATTAAAAACAAGTATGAATCATAGTTGATGAATTTGTCAGTGGTGCTAAGAACTTTAAGACCATGTGCCCTAACGCATCCCTATTCCCCTCAGATCTTCTCTCCCATAGCATCATAGTACTCTGGTGTCTGTTAAAATGCTTAGTTACTTTTTAGGAAAAGAAAACAAGGGCTCTTTTCCCTTCTTTCTCAAGTATTTTGATATAGAGTAATCAGATTGAATCAGGCAACTAGGTGGCACATTGGTTAGAAAGCAAAAGCTGAAGTCAGGAGGAGTTATCTTTCTAAGCTCATTTCTGGCCTCAGATACTAGCTGTGCAACTCTGGGCAAGTCATTTAACCCCATTTGCTTCAATCTCCCCATCTGTAAAATGAGTTTCAGAAGAAAATGGCAAACCACTGTAGTATCTTTGCCAAGAAAACCCCAAATAGGGTCATGAAGAGTTGTACCTTACTGAAACAATTGTGTGCCAATGTGCCAAACTTTTTGCAGGAGAAAAGGAAGAATAGACTATAAGGATTCAGGGCGCTTGAAGTAAAAGAAGAAATCATAGAGATGGTGGGGAGTAGGGCACAGAGAAAGAAGCAAAAAGTACAAAATAATATATAAAACAAACTCTGTTTCTTTATGCTGGCAATGACTCAGCTTAGCATTCTTCAACTTCTTACTATCTACCCCAGCTGTCAGTCTGGTTCAGGACTGTTTGGGAAATCTATTTTTTTAACATCAAAAAGTGGCATGCCATTTGCCCATCTTCTTCTTCTTGCCATCATCTTCTCAAAGAGAATTTAGATAATTCAGTTTTTATTTAGATAATTCAGTTTAGTAAAACCCAATTCAACAAGTATTTATTTAGGTTCTATTAGTGAGACTAGCACTGTCCTAGGCTAGGTGAGGAGGGAAATGACTTTGCTAGGTCTTACATGAAGATAATGGCTCATCCAGGGAAAGGGTCAAGTTGTACTGTCTCCTAGTCTCCCTTTCTACCTAACACATCAAGTTCCCTCTGGCTGGATTAAGAGTTAATCTTTCTTTAACTGAGAAATGATTTTCCTCAAAAAGCTCACTACTGCAAGTGGGGTAGTTTGGAGAGTAGATTTTGATATTGAGAGGACAGTTTCATTTTCGTCTTTTTACCCAAGGACTCAGAAGAGTTCTTGACTCATAGTAGATACTTAGTACACTCTTGTTGAATAAAATGACTTGTATTCATTTCTTGGTTCTCTTCGTAAATACGTTATGGTGAAAAGAGCATGAGATTTGGAGTCACAAGGCCTCAACTTAACACATAGCTCTGATAATTTCTCCTTTTGGGACCTGGGGATTTTTGTGAGCCTGTTTTCTTATGTATACAATAAGGGAATAAATTACCTAATCTTTTGAAGTCCCTTCCTATTCTAAATAAATTATTCTACGCCTGGTAGATATTGACTGAATTGTGTGTGTGTATGTGTGTGTAAACATATATAGCCAATACTATATATGACAAATGTATCATATGTATTTGTGAGTGAGTGTTCCTCTACCATCACACGTTATGAACACACACACACGTTGATTTGAATTCAACACCATTCTTTGCCTCTTTTGTCTCAATTGATCACATCAGCATCCTCTTGAGGTCATTATTATCCTTATTTTACAGGGCAAGAATCATGAATTAGAGCAGGGTGGGGAGCCTGTGACCTCAAAGTCATATATGGCCTTCTATGTCCTTGATTGTGGCCTTTTGACTGAGTCCAGCTTTTACAGAACAAATCCTTTTATTGAGGGGATTTGTTCTGTGAAGTTTGGATTCTATTAAGAGGCCACACTTGAGGACTTAGAGGGCCACATTTGGCCTCTCCATCCCAGGATAGAGAGACTCATTGTTTTTATAAAACAGACAGATGATAAACAGAGCCAGAACTTGAAACCAGGTCTTCTAATTTCAATCTGTTAAGTATTATCTATTAGGCAAAACTGAATTTCTAGTTCATTGCATCTTCCATTGTTCTATATTTCTTCTCTTTTAAGTTTGACCATTTAATGCTCAATACAACAACAGGCAGAGTCTTAAGATATGTCCTGACTTTGATCTATACTTTCTAGGTAATAAGACCTTGACCAACAATTTACCTTTTCTGTACCTCTGTTTTCTGCTTTGTAAAATGACAG